>NW_004443972.1:18576137-18625947 GCF_000243295.1 Trichechus manatus latirostris
AGAAGTTAGAGGGTTGATATGTTGTGGGGTTGTTAACCAATGTCATAAAACAACATGTGTACTTCTGTTTAGTGAGAAACTATTTGTTTTTGTAAGCCTTCACCTGAAGTACAATAAAATCATTATTATGCTTGAGCCCATTGTTATAGCCACTGTGTCAATCCATCTTGTTGAGGGCCTTCCTTTTTTTTTTTGCTGACCCTCTACTTTACCAAGCATGATGTACTTCTCCAGGGACTGGTCTCGCCTGATAGCATGCCCAAAGTATGTGAGACAAAATCTCACAGTCTTTACTTCTAAGGAGCATTCTGGCTATACTTCTTCCAAGACAGATATGTTCATTCTTCTGGAAGTCCATGGTGTATTCAATACTTTTCACCATCACCATAATTCAAAGGCATCAATTTTTCTTCAGTCTCTCTTATTCATTGTCTAGCTTTCGCAAACATATGAGGTGACTGAAAACACCATGGCTTGGTCAGGTACACCTTAGTCTTCAAAGTGACACCTTTGCTTTCTAACACTTGAAAGAGGCCTTTTGCAGTAGATTTACCCAATGCAATGTGCCATTTGATTTTTTGACTGCTGCTTCCGTGGGTATTGATGGTAGATCCAAGTAAAATGAAATCCTTGATGACTTCAATATTTTCTCTGTTTATCAGGATGTTGCTTATTGGTCTAGTTGTGAGGATTTTTGTTTTCTTTATGTTGAGGTGTATTCTGTACTGAAGGCTGTAGTCTTTGATCTTTATCAGTAAGTGCTTCAAGTCCTCTTTGCTTTCATCAAGCAAGGCTGTGTCATCTACATATCTCAGGTTGTTAATGAGTCTTCTTCCAATCCTGATACTCTGTTCTTCTTCATATAGTCCACCTTCCCAGATTATCTGCTCAGCATACAGATTGAATAAATACAGTGAAAGGATACAATCCTGATTCACACCTTTCCTGACTTCATACAACGAAGTATCCCCTTGTTCTGTTCAAACGACTGCCTCTTGATCTATGGACAGGTTCCTCATGAGCACATTAAGTGTTCTGGAATTCCCATACTTCTCAGTGTTATCCATAAATTGTTATGATCCACACAGTTGAACACCTTTGCATAGTCAATAAAACTCGGGTAAACATCTTTCTGGTATTCTCTGCTTTCAGCCAGGATCCATTTGATTCAGCAATGATATCCCTCGATCCATCTCCTCTTCTGAATCCAGCTTGAATTTCTGGCAGTTGCCTGTTGATGTACTGCTGCAAGTGCTTTTGAATAAGTTTCAACTTAATATTACTTGGGTGTGATATTAATGATATTGCCTGATAATTTCCACCTTCTGTTGGATCACCTTTCTTTGGAGTGGGCACAAATATGGATCTCTTCCATTCAGTTGGCCAGGTAGCTGTCTTCCAAATTTCTTGGCATAGACGAGGGAGTGTTTCCAGTGCTGCTTCCATTTGTTGAAACATCTCAATTGGTATTCTGTTAATTCCTGGAGCCTTGTTTTTCACCAGTACCTTCAGTGCAGCTTGGACTTCTTCCTTCAGCATCATTGGTTCTTGATCATATGCTACCTCCTGAAATGGCTGAACCGAACATCGACGAATTCTTTTTGGAACAGTGACTCTGTGTATTCATTCCATCTTCTTTTGATGCTTCTTGCATCATTCAGTATTTTGCCCATAGTTTGTTTGAACTGAATAACATGAATCCCACTTGGCACAATTAGTATGTGTATTTATTATCTCTTTTAAGCTACAGTTTTTAACCTATAAAGTTTAATTTTTAATCTTAATCTTTATGTTTAGCTTCCCTCTATTTTTATTTCTTCTTGTACTTTTTTTTCTTTCAAGAAACTGGGTCATTTATTCTGTAGAGTTTTCCACAATTTGGATTTTGCTGAATGTATTCTCTGTGTTTCCTGTAAATTGATGATTAAGTCATGAGATGCAGAGCTCATTGAGTTTTCGTTATAGTTTTTTAGTATTACTCTTCATAGGTAGTGTGCACTTTTATTAGAAGATACATAATATCTGGTTGTTTCTCTTTTTGTGATTTACAATTGATGATCATTAATTAGATTAATTGTTTCATTTCATTCGTTTTTCATTTATTAGGCAGAATATTTCTTTTTTTAAAAGCTTCTTATCAACTGCTGGGTTACCCTAAGGTATGATTTATATAGGAAAAGAAGGACAAACACTGGCAAGTATTTCCCTTTACTTGCTAGTTTTCAAATGAGTTGATTACCTCGAAAGATGATTAATGAGTTTTTTTTCCTAAGTATTATAAGCTCATATTTAAACATATTTGAAGTGTTTCAATCCATGGCATTTATTATTCTTTTTTATCCTCAAATTATCCCATCTTTGGCTAGTGGAAGCCTTACCAAATGGCTTTAGAGTCTTGACATGTTCTTAGTGACTTTAATAATTTCCTTACTTTCTGATATGACATTCTGGGCTCAAATGTGCATTTCCCACCTTATACTTGAGTGAAATCAGCCACTTTTCCAATAAGCAATGGTTCATTTTAGTAGGAAATGGTACTCAGAGACTATAATCTAAGTAGTTGTAATGAGTGGGGAGGGGTATGATCACTGTTACTGTCTCAGTCTTTATTTTTAAGGATTTTCAGTGGACAGAGCCAAAATTTTCTTTTAAAGATAAAACACATCATAAGTTCACACAGATACTTTCCATTCAAATTTAGTATTACAGGTTTTTACTTAAACTTATCTATCTTTCTTTTTGCCGACACCAAGAATCCTGATTTTCAGGGATACATGCTTTCCCACCCCTAACCCTTCTTCCCCCATGCAGCCTCCACCACTTTCCAGCTGGTCACAGTTTCTCGGCCACAGAGACCAGCTCACTGCCACCTGAGTCTGCCCTGCCCCCACTGGATGTATCATTCAGCACCATTTTTTTTGTTTTTTGGTTTTTTGATTGCTTGTTTTTGTTATTTTTATTTTTTTTTTATAGTTTTGGGTTTTTTTTTGTTTTTATTTTTGGGTTTTTTTTTTTTTTGTCTTATCTTGTTTCTTCTCTCCCTCTCCCTTTCTTCCTTTCCTTTCTCCTGCCCAGCTACTCATGTGTGCTTTCCACTCCCCTTCTTGACAGCTGTGCCACATTACTCAGCTAGAGAAGTACCAGCTCATAGCCTCCCCAGGACCACATCACTGCCACCAGCAAGTGTCACCAGCACACGGCCTCACCAGGTATGCCCCACCTCCAGCCACCGATTCCTACTGCATCATTTTATTCATTTTTTTCTTTTTTGCTTTTCTTTTGTTTTGGTTTCTCCCTTTACTTTCTCTTCTTTCTCTCAAAACTCTAATATTCAGAGCTCTCCAAGAGATGAAAGAAAATACAGACAAAAATAAGGAAAAAATAGACAAAGTCATGGAAAATATAGAAAAAATCAGGGAAAACATAGATAAAGCAATGAAAGAAAATAATACGGGAGCAAAATGTCAAAATAAATAAACAACTAGAAATCATACAAAAATAGCAATTAAAAATATAAAATATAATAAGATTTCAGAAATGGACAGTGCAATGGAAGGGTTTAGGAACATATCTGAAACAATGGAAGACAGGATCAGTGAAATTGAAGACAAATCTTTGGATACCACTTTGTTTGAGAAAAAATCAGAGAAAAGAATGAAGAAAACCTGAAAATGATGTAGGATACAATAATGGGCAAAAACTTGTGCATGACTGGAGTCTCAGAACAGGGGATCACTGAAGATTTGCTGACAGAAAAATTCCCTAATATCATGAAAGATAAAAATCTGACCATCCAAGAAGCTCAATGAACCCTATATAGGGTAGACCCCAAAAGAAAATAACCAAGACATATCATAATGACACTCGCCAAAACCAAAGACAAAGAATCCTGAGAGCAGCTCAAGAAAAACTAAAAGTCACATACAAAAGGGAAACAATAAGACTAAGCTCTGATTATTTGGCAGAAACCATACAGGCAAGAAGGTTATGGGATGACATATATAAAACCTTGAAGGAAAAAAATTACCAACCAAGAATAATATATCCTGCAAAACTCTGGCTCGAATATGATGGCAACATTAGGACATTTCCAGATAAACGAAATTAAGGGAATATGTAAAAACAAAACAAAACTTATAGGAATTATTAAAGGGAATCTTTCTGTTAGAGAACCAGCAACATCAGACAATAACTTGAATCCAGGACACAGGACAGTATCAGCCAGATAAAAACCTAGGTAATGAACTCTCAAGGATAAAATGAAACTAAAAGACTTACAATGGGGAACAAGAGAGGTCAATCTGTAAATGACAACAACATCAGAAAGGAAAAAGAGGGAATAAATGGTGTAGGTATAGAACTTTAAAATGGAGAGGAAGTTAAGGCAATATCAAGTAATAAAAGACTGGTTTAAACTTAGGAAGATAGGAGTAAATTTCAAGGTAACCACAAGGAAAGTTAACAAACCTACTCATCAAAATAAAGAAGAAACATATAAAATGTCAGTAAACACAAAATCCACAAAAACAAAAAACAAACAAACAAACAAAAATCCACAAACAAAAGGAATTCAGCATAGAAGAGTAAGTGGAACAACGAAAATGTCAACACCACAAAAAAAAGCACTACAAAATGACAGCAATAAACGCACACCTACCATTAATCACACTGAACGTAAATACCTTAAAAGCACCCATAAAGAAACATAGAAGACAGAATGGATATAAAAACAAGAACCATCAATATGTTGTCTATAAGAGACACACCTTAGAAACAAAGATGTAAATTTATTACAAATCAAACGATGGAAAAAAATATATTAAGCAAACAGCTACCAAAAAAGAGCAGGAGTAGCAATACTAATCTCAGATAAAATAGACTTTAAAACAAAATCCACCATAAATGACAACAAAGGACATTATATATTTATTAAAAGCACAATCCACCATGAGGACATAACCATAATAAATATCTACACACCAAATGATAGAGCACCAAAATACATAAAACAAACTCTAACAGCACTGAAAAGAGAAATGGGCAGTTCCAAAATAATAGTAGGAGACTTCAACACACCACTTTCAGTAAAGGACAGAACATGTAGAAAGAAACTCAACACAGATACAGAAGATCTAAGTGCCACAATCAACCAAACTGACCTCATAAACGTATATAGAACCCTCCACTCAACAGCAGCAAACTACACATTCTTTTCCAATGTACATGGAATGTTCTTCAGAACAGACCACATCTTAGGCCACAAAGCAACCCTCAATAAAATTCAAGGCACTGAGATAATACCAAGCATCTTCTCTGATCACAATGCCATAAAAGTAGAAATTAATAACGGAAGAGCAAGGAAAAGAAATCAAATACATGAAAACTTAATAACACCTAGCTTAAAAGCCACTGGGTAATAGAAGAACTCAAAGATGGAATGAAAAAAAATCCCAGAATTGAATAAGAACGAAAACACATCATACCAAAACCTATGGGACACAGAAAAAGCAGTGCTCCGAGGTCAATTAATAGCAATAGATTCACATAACAAAAAAGAAGAAAGGGACAATTTCAAAACATTAGCTATACAGCTTGAGCAAAGAGAAAGAGAACAGCAAAAGAAGCCCATAGCCACCAGAAGGGAAATAATAAAGATCAGAACAGAAATAAATGAAATAGAAAAACAAGAGAAAGAATCAACAAAACTAAAAGTTGGTTCTTTGAAAAGATCAACAAAATCGACAAACCACTCCCAAACTGACAAAAGAAAAACAGGAAAGGACCCAGATAACCCAAATAAGAAATGAAATGGGGGACATTACAACAGACCAACTGAAATAAAAAGGATCATAACAGAGTACTATGAAAAACTATGCTCCAAAAATTTTAAAACCTAGAGGAAATGGATAAATTTCTAGAAACACACTACCTACCTAAACTAACACAAATTGAGGCTGAAAATCTGAACAGACCCGTAACAAGAGGAGGGATTGAAAAGGTAATTTAAAAAACTCTCAACAAAAAAAGCCTTGGCCCAGATGGCTTCACTGGAGAATTCTACCAAACAATTCAAAGAAGAGCTTGGACCAGTACCACTCAAACTATTTCAGAACATTTAAAAGGAAAGGATACCTCCAAATTCATTTTCTGAAGCCAACATAACCCTGATACCAAAACCAGGCAAACACACTACCAAAAAAAAAAAGAAAAAAAATTACAGGCAAATATCTCTCATGAATATAGATGCAAAAATTCTCAACAAAATTCTAGCCAATAGAATTCAGCATCATATCGAAAAAATAATACACCATGACCAAGTGGGATTTATACCAGGTATGCAACGATGGTTCAACATTAGAAAATCAATCAACAGAATCTACCACATAAATAAAACAAAAGAATCACTTGATCAACTCAACAGATGCAGAAAAGGCATTAGATAAAGTCCTAACACCCATTCCTGATAAAAACTCCCAATAAAATAGGTATAGAAGGGAAATTCCTCAACATAATAAAAGTCATCTATACCAAAGCAACAGCCAACATCATTCTTAATGAAAGAGGCTGAAAACATTCCCCTTGAGAACAGGAATAGGACAAGGATGCCCTTTATCACCACTCCTATTTAACATTGTGCTGTTGCAATAAGGCAAGAAAAAGAAATAAAGGGTATCCAAATTTGTAAGGAACATTAAAACTCTCCCTATATGCAGATGACATGATTATACAGAGAGAGAACCCAAAAGACTGCACAAGAAAACTATTGGAACTAATAGAAAGATTCAGCAGAGTACTAGGATACAAGATCAATATACAAAAATCAGTTGAATTACTATACATCAATAAACAGAACTACAAAAAGGAAATCAGGAAAGCAATATAATTTATAATAACCCTAAAAAAATAAAATACTTAAGAATAAATCTAATCAGGGAAGCAAAAACATATACAAAGAAAATTGCAAAACACTACTGCAAGAAATCAAATGAGGCCTACATAAATATACCATGCTCATGGATAGGTAGATTCAACAATGTGAAAATGTCAATTCTACCCAAAGCAATCTACAAATACAATACAATCTCAATATAAATACCAATAGCATTCTTTAACAAGATGGAAACACTAATAATTAACTTTATATGGAAAGGAAAGAGGCCCTGGATAAGTCAAGCACTACTGAAGAATAATAAAGTAGGAGGTCTTGCATTACCTGACCTCAAAACCTAATACACAGCTATGGTAGTCAAAACAGCCTGGTACTGGTACGACGACAGACACATTGATCAATGGAACAGAATGGAGAACCCAGATGTAAATCCACCCACCTGCAGTCACCTGATCTTTGACAAAGCCCCGAAGTCCATTAAACAGGGAAAAGAGTCCTTTTAACAAATGGTGATGGCAAAACTGGATGTTCATCTGTAAAAAAAATGAAACAGGACCCATACCTCACACCATACACAAAAACTAATTCAAAACTAATTCATATAAAACCCAAAACTATAAAGATCATAGAAGAAAAAATAGGGTCAACGCTAGAGGCTCAAATACATGGCATAAATAGGATACAAACCATAGCTAACAATACACAAACACCAAAAGATAAGCTGGATAACTGAGATCTTCTAAAAATTAAACACTTATGCTCATCAGAAGACTTTACCAAAAGAGTAAAAAAAGAGCCTACAGACTAGGAAAAATTTTTTGGCTATGATAAATCCAACAAAGTTTTAATCTCTAAAATCTAAAGGAAAATCCAACACTTCTACAACAAAAAGACAACCCAATTGAAAAATGGGCAAAGGATATGAACAGACACTTCACCAAAGAAGACATTCAGGTGGCTAACAGACACGTGAGGAAATGCTCACGATCACTAGCCATTAGAGAAATGCAAATCAAAACTACAGTGAGATACCTTCTCACCCTGACATTACTGGTACTAATCAAAAAAACAGAAAATAACAAATGTTGGAGAGGTTGCAGGGAGATTGGAACTCTTATGCACTGTTTGTGGGAATGTAAAATGGTACAACCATTTTGGAAAATGATATGGTGCTTTCTTAAAGAGCTAGAAATAGAAATATCACATGATCCAGCAATCCCACTCCTAGGAATACATCCTAGAGAAATAAGAGCCATCACATGAATAGACATCTGGACACCCATGTTCATTACAGTATTACTCACAATAGCAAAAAGATGCAAACAACCTAAGTGCCCGTCAACAGATGAATGGAAAAACAAACTACGGTACATACACACAATAGAATATTACAAAAAGATAAAGAACGATTATGAATCTGTGAAACATCTCATAACATGGATGAATCTGGAGGGCATTATGCTGAGTGAAGTAAGTCAATCACAAAGGGACAAATACTGTATGAGACAACTATTATAAAAACTCATGAAAAGGTTTAAACAGAAAGAAACAATCTTTTTTTTTATTGTGTTTTAAATGAAAGTTTACAGTTCAAGTTAGTTTCTCATAAAAAAATTTATACATACATTGTTATGTGACCCTAGTTCCTCTCCCTATACTGTGACAGCACACTCCTCCTTTCCACCCTGGATTTCCTGTGTCCATTCAACCAGCTCCTGTCCCTTTCTGCCTTCTCATCTCGCTTCCTAACAGGAGCTGCCCGTTTAGTCTCATGTATCTACTTGAGCTAAGAAGCACACTCTTCACTAGTATCATATAGTCCAGTCAAATCTTTGTCTGAAGAGTTGGCTTCCGGAATGGTTTTAGTGAAAGAAACAATCTTTGATGGTTACAAGGGAGAGGAGGTCTGAGGGGGAAAAACACTAACTAGACAATAGATAAGTGGTAACTTTGGTGAAGGGTAAGGCAGTACACAATACTGAGGAAGCCAGCACAACTTGACCAAAGCAAGATCATGGAAGCTGCATATATCAGAATGATAAATAAAATAAACATAATATTGAACAAAAAGTGCACAATGTAGAAAGATAGTTTGAAACCTTTTATAATATTTTATACAACATGCAAAGCAATGCCTTATTATTTTATGGATATTTGTTATAAATAAAAGAATATAAGCATTTATGGGAATCATCTATGCCAAATTCAAGATAGTAGACTACTTCTGGAAAGGGAAGAGAAGGACGGGGAATAAAATCCAGGAGAGTTTTTACTCTACCTGTAATCATTCTTAAGGAAAAAATTTTTTAAAAAACCGTAATAACTGTGGTAAAAGTTAAGATTTTGTAAAGCTGGGTAGTGGGTGTAGGGATGTCAGTTATATAGACTCCCTACTTTGTCTATGCACAAAATATTTCATAATTTACAAACATATAAATATGAAAAAAGCCTGTTGGTTTGGAAACCTGAATGGGTGACAGCTGGCAGATACAATTGGCAGAATTAAGGCACTTGGGTTTCCTGCTAAATGAAGAGTAAGCTAAGCTCAATCAGCTACAGCCACTAGCCACACGGTGTGGGGGCCACTGGGCATCCCTGCTATCCCCACAGTCACAGGAACGTCACTGTCAACATGGTGGAGCTGGGAAAAGATGCACAGGGAGGGGGCAGATTCCAGGGTCATTTATAGGGACTGTGTGTGAGGAAGGTACAGATTTCCTTTTCTTATTTCTTTAGCAAGCTGTTCTGAGCTGATATTGGATGTTAAAGGGACATTGGACTGGCAGGTGGCAGCCTCTGACGCACTCTATAGCAAGGAATGCCACCAGTGATCTAGGACCTTTGAAACCAAAAGGTTTTATAGAGAAAAAAGGAAACTAAAAGTAAGTTAAGCAGGTACCCAATAAACACAGATACTCTCTTCTTTCTTCAAAGAATATACTCTTTTAGAGTATAGGCATTTATGTGGATAAGTTAGTGATATATATTCGGTTACTGCTTAAAGAGTGGATTTTTTTAAAGTCATATATTAAGGATCTGGTAGGTAGAACTAAGCTGAATGCAAGATACAATGGAAGGCAAATAGAGCTGGGAATCTGATGACCTGCATTTCCACTTACAATGTGTGTTCACCTCAGTAAGTCACTTTACCTCTTTGAACTTCAATATTCTCATTTGTAACAGTAAAATTATAATTGTTCATATTCACCTTAAAGGATTATTGTGAGGCTTGAATGAGATGATGAGATATTGAAAAGCACTCTGTACAGGTACCAGGTACTTGTACTATTCTTGTTACAAAGAAGGAGATAGATAGATATAAACACACACACACACACACACACACACACACACACACCCTGAAATGTGGCTGCAATCCTTCCCTCTAGGCAATCCAATAATTCATTCAGACCAAGTGACTTCAAATGTTATTGTTTATTATATTTGTATTTTTGCTCTCAAGTATCTATGTTACTAAACAGTTAAAATATTATTAAATGGAGGAGTTAAATTGATTTAAAAAACTAAACTGTATATTATCATAAACATTCATTTAACAACTTACCGAGCATCTATTTTTGAACCATGTACTCTGCTAGGTGGTGAAGATATAAAGTTAAGTATATGTGACATCTTTCCTTTACCTAACTACTCCTACATCTCAAATGTAGCCTTTCCGGTCCTAATTCTCAACCATAGAAAGGGATATTGTATGAACAGAAAGAAGGGATGTCTTTGCCCCAGGCACCCAGGAACGTGTAAAAGCTTTTTAGATATAAAAGGAAAAATGAAACTCAATTTGGTTCTTTTAAGTAACTCTGAGTGATTACCTAATATAGTTTATGAGCCTGTGTTTAATTTTAAGTGTTCAGTAGCCTGAGGGTTACACACAGTTAATATACCACTTTGCATGATTTTCATAATGCATTAAATATAAAATTAAGGATTCATTTTAATTTTAAATGTAAAATTAATCATTACGGATAGTGTTAGCATCTTTTTAATATAAAATTTTCTGACGATTTACACTGCTTTATAGTTCTATGAGTCCCTGGGTACTGCAAACAGTTAAGCACTCGGCTACTAGCCAAAAGGTTGGCAGTTCGAACTCACCCAGAGGTGCCTCGGAAGACAGGACTGGAGAGGAGATCTGCTTCCAAAAGATCACAGCCTCGAAAACCCTCTGGAGCAGTTCTACTCTGTACACATGGGGTCGCCATGAGTCGGAAATGACTTCAGAGCAATTAACAACAACAACAATAAATAAATAATTAAACCTTAATTGTAAAGGCCTCTCTCACTTTGTATTACCCTCCCCTGTTGATCTCCACTAAACGGTTAGCCTGCCTGGAGTTCTTCAGCACTGAGAAGCACAGCCCTTATATGTGAAGATCAGCGCCCTAATTTACCATTTTTCAGATGACAAGTTCCCCTTGGTGGTATTCGTTTAATCAGGGCTCTCTAGAACTTGCTGACAGAGACTTTCAGACTGTCAGGAGGTCTCTGAACTCAGTAGCTTCATGCTGAATGCTGCCTAATCTGACCCAGTTCTGCCCAGGGAACAAGACTCCTAAAGGAAATGCTGGGACTGAGTCGATGCCAATGAGGCATGTTGAACAAGTGTACACAAAGTGCAGAGCCTTGTCTTTTTTTTCCCCCTGATATCTCTTAGGCAAATTTTTTATCCTAACTAACACTAATCTGTGAAATGAGGATGACACTTACCTCATGTAGGCTCTTCGGAGGACTGAAGAAATGATAAGTATAAAGTAGCATTTAATAAATCTCCATTGCTGTCTCCTCCCTTGTTGATACCCAGACAACCAAGTTTTCTACTTGTCTCCATCCCACTCTATGCTGACCTTCTTCACAACATAAATTTTGTATAAATTGACCACCAATTTCATTGATCACGTCTCAGTCAGGCCCAGCCTAATTCCTTATCCATAATCTATCCCCATGGATTCCCACCCTGGCAAGCTTGTTTCTGCCTCTGCTTCTGGGTACTAATCCACAACTAGGCAGGAGCTCAACTTCTCCTGAGTTCCCCAAGTCTGCTGTCATTCAGGCCCTTCTGAAACATGGGCGCCCATCTTGTTTGGGAACCTCAGACTCCCTCAGCCTATTTGCACTCCAGTTCTTATAAATGGGCTTCTGCCCTGATACTCGTTTTCAGCTCCTCTTCTCAAAACCTCCTTTGTACACATACCCTGCTTTTGGCTATAACTTTCCTTCTCACTATACTCATCCCATTCTCTTTCTCAGAAAAGTTTTATTGGGCCCATGCAGGTCCACAGTCAGGCCTGGGGTGTCCTATCCTAGTCTTCACAACAGCCCAAGATGGTCCCCACTGGTGCAGCTACATTAGCAGTCTGAAGAGATTCAAACTAGCAAGTAGGAAACATGGTATTCTAGGTGGCAAGGCAAAAACAGAGCATCCAGGCGTGTAGCTGGCAATGAAAATGCTCAAGACAAAGTAAATGTGTGTCAGAATATGGTGCTATGGATTGAATTTTGTCTCCCAAAAGGAAATGTGGAAGTCCTAACCCCTGCACCTGTAAATATGGTTCTATTTGGAAATAGGGGTTTTCTTTTGTTTTTAAACAAATTAAAAGCATCTATTTTATTCATCTATCACTATTGCTTTAGCAACATGTCTGTGGAATACCATATTCATATTCATGGAGAATAAATAAAATATGAGTAAAATTTTTTAATGCAGTGACCATATAAATCAATGGATATTATTAGAAGTCAAAATTTTAGTTGTTTAGAGCAAATCAACAACAATGACAACAAAAATAGAAATAAGAAAGATTGACCTATAAAAGGTCTTTAGAATTTAATTTATGCCACTCTACAATGCCAGTGCCATCCATAACACTGGCCATTCATAATAGCCTTATCACAGAACAAGAATAAAGACGAATTATCAAGAAGTGCATCTAAAGAGAAAGAAAGTGTTTTGTAATTTTTCTTCACATATAGTCCTGGTGGGTAAAAGGAAAGATCCACCCCCACAGAATTATTTAATAAACTTCACCTTAATTAAGTTCTAGTGAAATGGATTTATTTAAAGCTATTTTATAAATGCAAGAGGGAGAATTCTTCTTTGACTTCAAATGCCACCTAATGCTTGGGTTCACCTTATCCCAAAGATGTTGATGACCCAGAAGTTGTTAGGGAGGTAGAGTAATTACTAAGGAAATAGGAAAGAAATCATCCTTATAAGCACGTAAGAAATTCTCCATAATATAAAAAAACATACCTAACTTTGTATCCCTAATCACAGAGGATTTAAAAAATTATAAAGGTCTCCCTTTGTAAATGTATTATAAATGGTCCAAAATACAAATTGTCAAGAAAAGCTTGATATCATTTTCTACTGTGAATATTAAACAAATGCTAATTTTTGATAGCTTCTCTAAGATATATAACTGCTGCCAAAAAAAAAAAAATGCTAAGATTAAGCAACAGCCTTTTTCACCCTTATGGTTCTGTTATTTTCCCTTATATTCACTGTAATTAAGTTCTCCCCAGGCAAACAAGCTTCCCTACCAGGCAGGTATTCCCAATTCCTCCTAGCTGTAATCACCACATTCTCACTAGCTCTGTCCTGACAATTTTAATTCTACACATACAGTTTTATTCTAATTTACAGAACTTTTAATTACCACTCTAACTTGTGATTCCAGAAACAAGACCAGTGTGGCAGCCCTGCTGATATTCAGACTGTTGTTAACCTTCCTGGCTGGCTCCCACAAGTAACCAAACACTTTGTGAGCATAGTTAGAGCTAGTGCTCATTGGTTTTTACCTATCTACTTTTTGACAATAAGGTAGCCTTTTAAAATGCTTTGATCTTTGACCACGTTAAAACACTGAAAATTGAGAATATTCTTGTATGACTCTGACTTCATGTGAACTTGACTAATAGAGCCTCTAGCCCATTTATAGGCAGAGACGATATATAGACGTCTTGTCAACAATCATGAAATATGAAGAAATTTGACACAATCATTTGTCAGTTCAATTCCAGTTCTACTTTAAGGTTTATTTACCTTAAAGAATCTCACTTACCTCTATTCAACCACAGAATTTGACCTACCTTTTACAACTATTATTAGGTATTGTGGAGTTGGTTCTGACTCATAGGGACCCTAGGTACGAGAGAACGAAAGGCTACTCAGTCCTGTGCCATCCTCACAATCGTTGCTATGTTTGAGCCCATTGTTGCATCCACTGTGTCAGTCCATCTTGTTGAGGGTCTGCCTCTTTTTTACTGACCCTCTACCAAGTATGATGTCCTGCTGCCTCATAAAATGAGTGTCCCTGCCTAAGGGCTTTCTTATACTTAAGAACCCATTATTTAGGGTGAATGAATGACATTAGAAGAGATGGAGCCCTGGTGGCACAGCTTGGCTGCTAACCCAAAGGTTGGTAGTTTGAATCCACCAGTCGCTCCTTGGAAACCCTATGGGGCAGTTCCACTCTGTTCTATAGGGTCGCTATGAGTCGGAATTGACTTGACGGCAATGGGATTAGAAGAAATATCTAGGAAATAATGCAGGATAAACACCCTTATCTAGATTTCTCTTTAGTTTGAAAACAAGAATGCTAACAAGTAATTTCAATAAAAATTGCTTTTAAACCAAAAATAGCCACTATGGCTTTGCTTGTCTTTCCTTAAGAGAATATTCCTTAAAAAAGCAATATTCTCCACTGAGGATATCTTTCAAAGGGGCTAACTAGATACTAAACATAGTAGTATAAAATAATGTATAGTAGTATACCATGTTCTACTTCTGAAATGTTTTTGCTTAATCATACTTCAAGAAGACCAAAAGTAAATAGTAGTAATAATAATTTTAGGTAATGTGCACACATGGGATCACTATGAGTCATAATCAACTCAACGTCAATTAACAACAAATTTTTTATTCTAAACAAGCAATAGATAAATCATCTATTCAATAGTCTTTTGCTTAGATTTTTTTTCTTCTGTAATATGTAACTTAGATAAACCTTCTGTATTCTAAAATCCAAGAAGATGGATTGCTCTTCCTATATCTGAATATTTTTTAAAACATATGCATACAATTATTTCCCTTTTTAACCTCCTTTTCCTATGATATTTTGGTTTTCAGATTTTCAAGTTAGAACTGCAATATAAATATAGAAACTAATATTGCTGGAAAATGGGCTTAATAATTGCTAATCTCATGGACTTTGCATTTCAGCAGAATCATTCTTAACAATGCTATAGCAAAATTTATGGTCTTCAAATTTTAATTTGTCATCTTAGCCTGTAAAAAGATGACAGATTTAGACAGTAATGTTATGAGTGTTAATATATAAAAAGTAATTTGAATTAGAGGTCAGAAAGTATTTTTATCTTTAAAATATTTATAGGGAATTCAGCTTCAGTTCCTGTGGGTTCTTATCCCTTGAGGTTTTCTTTGAGATCCCGGTTTAAATGAACCAGAAAACACAAACTCCAAACTCATCTCACACTGCCAAACTTTACATGATTTCTGCCTGACATAATAAATCAAACTTGAAATTCAGCCCAGATTTGTTCAAAACTCCAATTTCATTAAATAAGCAAGGTCCTGAAACTATAATGAAACTTGCTATACACCTAAAGCAGGTATGGAAATCAGAAATCAGGTGAAATACCAATAAATCCAGAAATGAAAAATGGAGCAATCTATTAGTAAATCATCTTTTCTCATTCTGATTTCTGCAAAGAATACTTATGGGGACAGTATAGGTAATTAGCATACGGAATTTAAATGACAACATTTTAAACATTAAAACTTGAAGTTGTCCATGAAACCTCTCAAAATAGATGAAAACAAATGAGGGAAAAAAAGAGCAAATGCTCTCTTCCACATTTTTTCTTGTATTATCATGAAATTCCAAAGGATACTGTCATCAGCCATTGAAAATTAAAAATTGAGGTTATTCTACCTTTATGGAAATGAAAATGGAGGCAAAGTAGGAAAAAAGGAAAAAAGAAGTTTGAAATGCTTAATCATCTTGTTGAATAAACACATAAAAAGTACCCAGAGAGAAATATTGTTAGTGCATTTATTTTCAGAATTTTAAAACATTAACTTAAGAGCATAGCTGACTGAACATTCCACCGCATGGAGGAGGACCTGGATGATGTGAAAAGAAAAAAGTCTTAAAAACAGGGTAGCCAAAAAGCGACATCCAGTGTAAACAGCAATCAAATGAGTAAGAGAACTGTGAATCTTAAAAGAAGCTCTATCTAAAAGGGGGTTAGATTCTGAGAGTTTAACAGAGGTGAGAGATAAAAACAGTAAAAGAAATCATCAAAAACTTTGCTCTTTTAGCACTGAAAAGCATGGATGCCAATATCTAAGTTCCTGAGAGTTATTCCCAAGAGTTTCTAAGAGCATATGTACATATTCTATACTTTAGTGGCTGAGAACAAAGTGCTTGTGTGTTTATTGCTATTTGTTTGTGTTTACAAAGTGTTGTTTGTACATTCAAGTTGGATGTGGGTTGAGCAGCTGGGATTTGTGGCGTGACAGCAAATGTGTGGAAAGACCAGAACTCGGTATTTTACCCAATAGCCTACTTCAAGATAGTACAGTGCCTTGCTAATTGAAGTTGCTCTATCAGTTGAACTGAATTTAAAGTATTTTCAGAAAATGAAGCACGCTTAGATGATGGAACGCTACCAAAACTAACCACATAGCTGGTGTTCATAACTTCCATTGCAGAATGGGATTCTTGATACTCAAACACATCCACTATTTGTATATTCATTTTTTGCAAGGAGCAATGTTTTATATCATGACCTAGTGACTCATAAGAACTATTTATTATAGTACTTTCATCAGTGGCCCATAAACAATTGAGTAATTCTTCTTGCATGTCTACCTTCCCTATGAACAAACACTCATTCTGATTTTTCATTCTTACCTTTCTTGACAGCCCTTCTGTGGTTTAGAGCTAGTGTGGTTCAAGTGGTTGTCTGAGAATCAAAGCAAATAATGAACCTTCATATGATGATCTTTGGAAATCCATAGAACACATTTTATTCTGAAAAGTCTTTAAAAGACACTAACTATGGTCTGTATAGAGTTGCACAAAGGAAAAGCAAACACCCTTGTGGCCTTATAACTTCATACTCCTCAGGGAAATCCTACGGGACAACATTGCACAGAACACAAGAACACATTATAGGATTCCTCATACCACAGGCTTCTATGAAATGTGTCTTAAGTGTCACTGCTGTAGTTTTTGTCAATTTCATATGCCACCCAATGATATCCAGATTGGATTTTTCATAATTTTCACATATTTTTCAGATAGAAAAATAGTCTTTTTTTCTAAGATGAGATGTACTAGGTTCTTATGCTTTTTCCCAGCTTCATTTTACCTCTTATTACTTAACTGCTAGTCAAGCTGGTCAATGACCAATTCTATTATGTGTATGTGGAAAACTGAATACCTATGCCCAGGCATTGAGGATGAAAGGAAAATAAAAGACTACATCATCACTGGTGCTCGTTAGTTGCTGTCAAGTCAGCTCCAACTCACAGCAACCCCATGTACAATAGGACCATCTTCATGATGATGTGCTCAAATCCACTATTGTAGCCACTCCGTATTTTGACTGGCTTCTAACCTAGGGAGCTCATCTCAGCACTATACTGGACGATATTCTCTTCGTTTATGAGCATTATCCAACTGCAATAGTTTCATTGATTCAGCTGATCTGGCTGGCTAGATAGGTATCCACTTCCTTTCTCAACATTTTATGATTTCCTTCCCAAACTCAAGCTTGCTAGATAGAGTAGAACCACTATTCTGATGGTAATATACAAGTGGTTGAACTCCTCTGCAATAATCTTCAAAAGACTTCTAAAGATTATAAAGATGTGACAGTGTGCAAAGGAAATGTGACACAATCGAAACAATACTCAACAAAGCCTACAGGCATCTTTTTAATATTTTACTTTCTTCCTCTTCTGCTTTTTTCTTCCTTTTTTATTAATTGGAGATCTTACCCAATTAGAATTTTTGATCACCTTTCTTGGAACACACTGCACTAAGTGCTAAGGAGCATGGGAAAAGGACACAGAGCAGAAAGCAGATATCATTCATTCATTCAACAAATATTTCTTGAGAACATACTATGTATCAAGTACTCATCTAGGTTCATTGGATATATCAGTGAAAAAAAAAAATTCCTGTCCTGTGGGGTTTATATTCTAGTGAGAAAAGCAGACTATAAAAACAACGACATAATAAAAATAATATGTAAGTAACTTTTTTAATCTGTATTGTGGAATGTGACAAGTAATATGTAAAATGTTCAGCAGGTTAAGGAGTTCAGGAATTTGCAGACAAAAACTGCTATGTAAAAGTGCAACAGGGTAAGGAAGTCAAAAGTGTGAAGATGGGAGCGAGTAGAGAACTGAAATTTTAAATAGTAAGCCTTGTTAAGAAGCTGAGATTTGAGCAAAATCCACAAGTTAGTCAATATCAGACATATGAATTGTAGTTGGGCAAGAAAGTACATAGAGAGACCAAACATGACAGGTAATACCATAAAGCAATATATCTCAAAGAACAAATTTGTAGAATATACTGGGTCTCTATGGGTGCTGAAGGGGTGCATAGCACAGAAGTGATTAGAGTTTTAAGATGATAATAAGGGATGAGAACACTCCTGCTCAGAGTTGGGTAAAGCATGAAGGTAGAATGAAATAAGTTCTGTGATAAGAATGAGTAAATCTCTTTAATGAGTAATCTTTATTTTATTTTACTGATGACCTGGAAAGACCTTCAAAGTGGGACTTCTCTGATTTCAAACATGAAACTTACACTGGGGATTTATGCAAACCTAGGAAGGTTAATCAGATTAATTAAAAGGAATAACAGCTCTGGACTCAACCCATAGGAGAGATAAGGATGAAAACTTTAAAATCATTAATGACAGCAACGCAGCTTTTACAAAGCCAGGCAGTCTTCAGAACACACTGAGGTATTAGCCATCAAGGTTGCTCCACACCAAGAAAGTGGAAATGGATTGGGTTTCAAAAAAGAGAACAACAAGCCTTGCTGTGATCCGGAGAGAAATACAGAGATGCTTTAGAGAATGTCCTAAATTTTAACTTTCAATCACACAGAGGAGAAAGAAAAAAAAAAAACATCATGTGAGAAAAAAATACTGGATAAACTTCAGCTTACTTAGTAAAAGAAGTACCTACAAAAAAAAAAAAAAAAAAAAACCAAACCCATTGCCATCGAGTCAATTCCGACTGATAGTGACCCTATAGGACAGAGTAGAACTGCCTCACAGAGTCCAAGGAGCGCCTGGTGGATTTGAACTGCTGACCTTTTGGTTAGTAGTGGTAGCACTTAACCACTACACCACCAGGGTTTCTAAAAGAAGTACAGGACTTATCAATTCTGATAGGCTTTAAAAATAACATTATTAGAATTAGATAAGCTTCATGATGAAATGAATAAAATACTTATAGAAATCAGAGAATTAATATAATCCATTGGTGTGTGCAAGAGAATTAATATGATTTATAAAATATTTGCCAAGTTAAGGTTTTATATTATGAATGGACTTGTATGATGTACCTATAATAGAGATAATTTAGAGGTAAAAGAACTATATAATAAGTCATTTATAAAAGTTAAAGGGCACGTTAATTGATATATTTAACATTGTAGGATAGTTTGATTTATGCAATTTTCATCAGAGTTCAAATTTTGTTTGAGTCAGAGTTTTTGGATGTATGAAAGAATGTGTCACCTTGAAAGTATTTTTGTTCAAGTTCTCACACATGGGGCCAAGATGTAAAAAAATGTATGCTTCCCAGTAGATATATGGAGAACAAGCCAAATCTGAAAGACTCTCATTAAAAATTTGTACCTCTTTCATGTTATGTATTTTTTAAATCTTCATTTTTTTTAAGTTAATTGGCTTAGTTTTGTCTCTGAACTTACTAAGACTTAGTTCCCCAATATTCAATTGCCAGGTGAAGGTAAAAAATTCTAAAAACAACATCAATGACCAGTTACTTTCTGAGCACACAATTCTTGCCCCAGTCTCTTTCATTGCAAGCATAATATGGTCTCAGAACAGTATTGCATTAGTGTGATACTGAGACCCTCGTATCTGAGTGTCTCTTAAGGTTTCTTATCCTATGTAACATCATACTTAACCTTTCTCTTACGAAGGTTTTGGTGCTTTCCAAAGAATGAATTAAAATGGATATGGAAATTCATGATATCCTTTTTATTGTTAACTACCATTAACCAAAGTATTGTATTATTATATAATGTTCTACTAAGAGAGCACTGTATAAAAAAGGTAAGCAAAATAAAATTGAAAAGTAATACGCCAGTTCATTTTTCCAGTTTATATTAATTTCCATACTAGCTTTTCTTCTGCTCTTTCTTGCCATAATTTTTATTTTCTAACACTCAGTAAAAGTTATTGTTCTCTCAGTTTAACTGATGGTTAAATTTACCCAAGATGGAGGTTGATCACGCAAATAATCCGTTATGTAAAATATTACCTCAAAAAATGTTAAAGGGAAAATACTTGTATAACTAACTGATTTTCAGGAGAAGGAAACAAATATCATTTTTAAATGCTAAAATTAAATGTCAAATGTCTCATAAGGGCTAACCAATCAATATATAAGCACCCAGGCTCATGGAGAACACTTTTTCTTCAAGAAGAAAATAGAACTCATTTGTTTTTTCAAGTATTTGCTTGCTTTCTAGTTTATAAGTTTTATCTTTTATAAAACAAGTCAGCTAGTGTCCTTTTTTATCTAATCATTTCCTTTTATTGACTTTTAAATAAAGATCATTTTCTTTTTTTTCAGGTGGAGACGTAGGGTTAAAATAACTAAGCAGAAGTCATCTAAATAATTCATCTGTGTTTAGACAGGATCATACTTTGAAATTATCTTAGGCCAGGGATTTTTAACCACAGTTCAGGTAGTCCATTAATTTGGAGGGTAAAAAAATTTCATCACAGTAGCATTAATAATTTCTATGACCTTGTTACCAATAGAAATTAAATATAGTTTCATATTAATTACAAAATTATAGAAATCCCAAAATATTATTTACATTCATCACTTCTTTCAAATCATCACCTTAGATTTTGTTATTTAATGTGCTAATGAAGAGGCACATATATTAATATATTATTAATCTGTGTTCATATTCTGAAAACCCTTTCAGTAACATTGGTTTCCTATCAATTTAAGTTTTTGAATTTGAATCATTATTTCATCTTGGGATCGATAGCCTTTCACCAGAATGTCAGAGGGGAACATGGCACAACAAAAGATTAAGAACCATGATTCATAATAGATAATTCTGGTTTGATTTCTAAAGAAGTTCTTTGAACATTGTTAAAGATACATTTAACCATTAAGGGGCAACCCTGGATTTTATAAATGCTTATAATATGATCCTGATTTTTGTTTCTCTCTTCCTTCTTTGCTCATGATGAGGACGGATAACATTTGTTGGGGGATATTTTAAAATTAATTCTCTTGTATCATCCTCAAAATTTAAAATACTATTTTTTGTTGTTTAATTTGGCCTGATTAGATGTGGAAAATGCTTGCACACAATTTCAATTTCCTTCAACAGAGTTTTCTGCCATTAAAAAAAAAAATCCTTTGCCGTCAAGTCAATTCTGACTCATAGCAACCCTACAGGTTTCTGCCATAGTTATTATCTATATTTAAAACATACCTTATAATTTCACACAAGCTCATAAAAACAGATTAGGAATTATGACTCAAGATAGGCCACTTAGGTTCTCCCTCCCTAGAATATGAATCATGAGCAGAGGGGCAAAGAGACTGAAAACATTGAGAGTTTCATTCTACCCAAACAGTGGTGCTAAAGCCAATTCAAACTCAGGTCAAGTTAGCAAACCCCTAATATTCTTCCAGGAATCCCTGAGTGGCACAAACAGTTAAGCACTTGACTACTAACTGAAAAGTTGACTGTTCAAACCCACCCAAAGTCACCTCAGAAGAGAGGCCTGGTAATCTGCTTTTGAAAGGTCACAGTCTTGAAACCCCTATGGAGCAGTACTGCTCTGAAACATGAGGTCACCACGAGTCAGAACTGACTAAACAGCAACTGGTTTTTTCTATCTTTTTTAATTTTTTTTTTTTAAAGATAGTAAGAAATTTTTTTTTTTTCTCTTTTATGCTAGTTGAAGTCAGTTGTGTTGAAACCAAAAACACTAATTCTATAATCCTTCAGTTGGTACCCTAGAGGAATTGCTGCAGATGGGGTTATGTCATTTTATAATGTTTAAAATTAGTTTGGAATGAGCTGTTCATCCTTCTTAGCTAATAAGATTTCCTAGATGAATGACTTTGGGTTTATGAATTATTGCTCCTTCCTGTTCAGTTTTCTCTTTTACTTTCTTTTCCTCTCTGAGAGCTTGACAAACTCCTATAGTTGGTACATGGGCTGTAAAAGACCTATATGCAGAGTAGTAGCTCAGATGTGTTCCTCATAAACTGATCATTTATATTTTCCCTCATCAATTTCAAATTTTATTGAATATTATATGAAATAATAACTTGCATTTAATCTTGAGGATAATCTACACAGAAGATTTATATAAAAACATTTCAATAAGATAAAACATTATCCAAATACAAAACAATGATAATAAAGATAATAATATTTATTATTACCATTATAATATCTTTAGAAAAAGTGTTTTATTTCTCAGAGTGCATAATAAATTAAGACATGACTGTCATAATAATTAAGGATGGATTTGAGAAGGCAGAAACTGAGAAAAAAGGAGAAAGAAAGGAGGTGATTGCAATAGACAGGTGACAGAAATCCTAAACTGTACAAGAGTAGCAGAAATGAGAAAAGGAGAATAAGGAGAGAGGGAAAAGAGACATTGCAGTGAGTAAATTGACAACTCTGGCAACTGATTTCATAAGAAGAGGTAGGGAAGACATGAAATAGTTATAAATAAATAAACACACTAAGGTTTCTAGCTTACTTGGATTTCTAACAAAAATGAAATTAACATGGACAAGTAAAAAAAGTTTGGGAAGAAAATGGTTAAAATGACTAGTGTAGTTTTCATCCTGAAGAGAAATTGAGGTGGTGGTAGGATTTCCATGTGGAGATGTCCAAGTGGCAAGTGAGAGATCAGGGCTAGATCTATAATTTTATAAATTACCGGACAGATGTAATTTTTGAAACAATGAGACCAGTGGAACAAGTACAAGCACAGAACTTTAGGAATTTAAGAGATTTGTGATGGATAGAGGAAGAGCAGCTATCAAAGGAAACTAGGAAGACATTCAAAAGAGTCAAACCAAGAGAATGTAATGCCTTCAAATCCAAAGGACTTAAATGCAAAGGAAAAAAAAGAAGTTGGAGCTAAGAAAAAGCCATTAGATTCAGCACTTAGCAAAGTTTTGCAGACTGTTGGGAAAGAAGCATTGGTAGGGTGCTGAAACCAGAAGTTAGTTTGCAAGGATCTCATTTTAGCCCAAAATAAATGTATTAATTTGCTTGGCCAGTAAGGGCTTGATTAGGCTAGAGTCTACTGCTCCTACCCTCTACATCTAATGACTTCCACAACAACTGTCTGCTCAGAAATATGAAGTTTCTTACTTTATAGCATCCTTCCTGTTTATGTTTAACATCCTTTAATATTTTTTTTTTAGAAAAATAGTAAAGTGAAACTTCTTCAAAAAGAATCTATTTTATTTTCTTTTGAACAGATGATATTTAATATACAATTGAGGTTAAAATATGTATTTCTTACATAATAAAACAAACAAGAACCGACATTTTACCAATCTGCTTTATTTAACCTAATTTGTTGACTTATGCAGTGTCTCACAGCTGCATTTAGCTAGAATCCTTGTGTGACATTGTGGAAGTGTAGATTTGAACTTAAAAATGGTCACAGCGAACAGTTCCCAGCAAAACATAAGTGGGAAGAATTACGGTGTAGCTTCCTTAAAATGTAATGAAAGAAATTTCAATCCACTTATAGACACATCCAAACAGACATTATCACTCCCATTATTGATTATGAAAACTTTTACCATACTATTTATGTTAAGACATGAAGTGTTAATCATGAGTCAACCTGTATTTTGGGAAATGAAAATCATAAGCATATACTTGGTAGATTTAAATGACAATCTGAAAAAGAATTAGAAGTAGCATGTACTAAAACCTGAGCAATAGCCATATTTATATCTGCTTTATAGTTGTAGAATTAGATAAATGGAGATCTTATTATTAACAAAACCCTAAGTTTAAGAGAAGTGACTTTTCTTTTTATTTAATTTATCACATTTTATTTTAAGGGGTATATTTTATTTTAATTAGGCTGACTAAACTGAAGAATTCCATTTTTAGTTTTTGTAATTTACTTGCCATAAATTAATTATAAAATAAACATAAAAGCAAACATCAGTTTTATTATCTACATGTGTACTGTTATACATCATCCTTTCAAAATAAATCAAAATTTCATCAGTATGAAATAAACTGGAAACTAATCTTACTTATTGTCTTAGTTATCTAGTGCTGCTATAACAGAAATATTACAAGTGGATGACTGTAACAAACAGAAGTTTATTTTCTCAGAGTTTAGAAGTCCGAATTCAGGGTGCCAGCTACAGAGGAAGGCTTTCTCTCTCTGCCGGCTCTGGAGGAAGGTCCTTGTCATCAATCTTCCCCTGGTCTAGGAGCTTCTCAGTGCAGGGACCTGGGGTCCAAAGGAGGCACCGTGCTCCCGGTGTTTCTTTCTTGGTGATAGGAGGTCTCCCTGTTTCCTACTGGCTTCTCTCTTTTACATCCCAAAAGAGATTGACAAAACACAACTTAATCCTGTAGATTGAGTCCTGCCTCATTAACACAACTGCCTCTACTCCTGCCTCATTAACATCATAGAGGTAGGATTTACAACACATAGGAAAATCACATGATTAAATAGTGGACAATCACACAATATTCAGAAGCAAGGCCTAGCCAAGTTGACACACATTTTTGGGGAAAACAATTCAGTCCATATGCTTATAATAACAATACCTCAAGCAAACCTAATAAGTACAATTTAAAGAGGTTGAATAACTTACCAAGATTATAATTAAAGTAAAGGTCACAGGTTTGAATGTAAACTCCATGAGGGCAATGGTCTTGCCCATTTGTTTGCTGATGTACCCAGAGCCTAGGAAAAACTCTATTATATTTTGTTGTTGTTGTTAACAACCATCTATCTGCTAGCTCCCTATGCATGGTAACCCCATGCACAACAGAATGAAACACTGCCAGGTCCTGCAACATCCTCATGATCAGTTAAGGACAGGACTGCTGTGATTCATAGGGTTTTCATTGGCAGATTTTCAGAATTACATTGCCAGGCCTTTCTTCCTAGTCTGTTTTAATTTGCAAGCTCTGCTAAAACCTGTTCAACATCATAGCAACACATAAGCCTCCAATGACAGACGGGTAGTGGCTGTGCTTGAGGTTCATTGGCCAAACCTGGGTCTTCCACATGGAAGGCAAAATGAAGTCACGTTTCTACCACTTCAGTCTCCTTTCTACTATACCTGAGGAAAATTTCATCTCTATTGCTTTCAGTTGAAACTTTTAACTAAACGAAATTGAAACCATTAGAGGACTTGCTTTAAAGAACAATTTGAAATTAATTTATCAGTTCTTTGTTTACCTTGGGTTTTTCTAAAATGGGGTTTGCTCTTAGATAATGCAAATTCAAAAACAAACACCAACTAATCCTTTAGCTAAATAATCACAAAATTTAAATTAATAGGGTCTGAATTGATATTGATGTTTATTTAAAGTCAAAGTTAGTCATCAAAACATAACCAATGGTAAAATTATGCCCTGTTCACACTGCATTGTGGAATTTACTTTCTGCCATTTGGGAGAATACAAGGGGAAAAAAACCTCTTGGTTTAAGAATATTTTTTCTATGTTTAATTTTAGTTGTGCATTTTTCATTTTTAGATTATTGTTTTTTATTTGAATCTGTAAAGCTGTTAGAAAATGTGGAATAAATTACTGAGGTGATCATCTGCTGTTTTACCATTTCCTTCTGGTGCCAGCTAAAATTAAAATGGGAATATCAGGGTTTAGAGATTTAAATGTTAGGCATGATTGAAATAGTATCATTTAAAAGAAAGGCTCCCAGACAAATCTCTCAACATGTATTGAAAAGGCAGCTGATTTCAATGACTACCCTTCAGGTTCCCCAATTAGTCTATTTAATTCTTCCCTTTCTAAAAGTGCACTCCTGATTAGACTACTGATGAAATGATATAGCTCTATTGCTAGAATTTAAATACGGTAAGAAATACAAAACAAAACAAAATCTTTCTGAAATGACTGTAGAGTTAGGTCCCCTACCACCACCACCAATGTGTATCCATAGAAGCTTTTGACCAAAAAGTTCTCTAAATTACTAAAATTTCTAAATAACATAAATGAACTGCAGTATAGAGATGAGGTATTTTTTCAGAGCTCAGAAATATTCTGTAAAGAATGATGTGAAAAGGATCTTCCCCCTATGTCCTGGGAGCACATGATATCAAACCCTAAATTTCTCACAATGCAGTAACTAGGGCATGCCTTTCTAGTACAAATAAATGGCAGCTAAAGATTCTGTTTCTTGGGACAAGTGTGGCCAAGTGACTTTTTCTGATAAATTTAATGCTCATTAGACACACTGACATTTAGTACCATGTTCGCATGCATTCAACATTCAATTAATGTGAGTTCCTACCATGCACTATTCCTTGTTCTCACTGAGCTCACTGTGCTTGGGTGGAATCAAGGCTAGCCTAAGTACAGTGAGTAAGACAGGAGATTTTACATGCAGATCCAGTCTGTTAACACCAAGAGAAAAGGGACAATTACCTATCTCTTCTCTGTTGTTTTCATAGGGCCTACGGTGTTAAAAAGCAAAAATGTCACTTTGAGGACTAATCTGTGCCTGCCTGACCCACGCCATAGTATTTTCAATTGCCTCATATGCATGCAAAAGCTGGACAAGGAAGAAGGAAGACCAAAGCAGCCGTCGAATTACGGTGTCAGAAAAGAATATTGAATATGCCATGGACTGCCAGAAGAACTAACAAATCTGTCTTGGAAGAAGTTTAGCCAGAATGCTCCTTAGAGCCCATAAAACAAAAAGAGACTAAATGGGTTCACCAACCCGGAGCAAGGACAAGAAGGCAGGAGGGGACAGGAAAGCTGATAATGGGGAACCCAAGGTCGAGAAGGGGAGAGTGTTGACACGTCATGGGGTTGGCAACCAATGTCACAAAACAATATGTGTGTTAATTGTTTAATGAGAAACAAATTCGCTCTGTAAATCTTCATCTAAAGCACAATAAAAAAAAAAAATACTGCTTAGAAGTGAAGATGGCGAGACTTGGTCTCACGTACTTTGGACATGTTTCCAGGAGGGACCAGTCCCTGGAGAAAGACATCATGCTTGATAAAGTAGAGGGTCAGTGAAAAAGAGGAAGACCCTCAATGAGATGGATTGATACAGTGGCTGCAACAATGGGCTTAAACATAACAATGATTTTGAGGATGGCGCAGAACTGGGCAGTGTTTCCTTCTGTTGTACACAGGGTCTCTATGAGTCGGAACTGACTTGATGGCACCTAACAACAACATTGTGACTGGGACATAGGAAGACCTGAGTAAATGTGTGTTGAACAAACAAATGGATGTTATGTAAGTTTTTTCTAGGAAACATGGGACATAGACCTTGAGATAAGAGTAAAGTCAAGGAAAGTTTTCTGGAGGGAGTGACAACCTGAGGTCCCCCAGAGGTACAAAGGTTGGGTAGGAGCCAATGTAACCATCAAGGTTATGCTGTTACATATTGTTATATTGTTTAGTCCAACGTAAAAAATCTTTATTTCTAATATAAATAGCAGGTCACAAATGCCGAAATCGTCTTCAGTCTGAAGTAGTAATTTTAGTTTTTTGTTATATAGCTATAATTGTATTAATGTTTTATTGTTATTGTAAGGTGCTGTCAAGGAGGTTATGACTGACTAATAGCAACCCTTTGTACAACAGAATGCAGCACTGCCCAGCCCTGCATCATCCTTATGATCCTTTTTATGCTTGAGCCCATTGTTGCAGCCACTGTGTCAATCCATCTCATTGAGGGTCTTCCTCTGTTTCGCTGACCCTCTACTTTATCAAGCATGATGACCTTCTGTGGGACTGATCCCTCCTGATAACATGTCCAAAGTATGTGAAATGAAGTCTTGCCATCTTCGCTTCTAAGGAGCATTCTGGCTGTACTTCCTTCAAGACAGATTTGTTCTTTTGGCAGTCCATGGTATTTCAATATTCTTCACCAACACCACAATTCAAAGGCGTCAATTATTCTTCTGTCTTCCTTATTTATTGCCCAGCTTTCACATGCATATGAGGCAATTGAAAATATCATTGCTTGGGTGAGGCACATCTTAGTTCTTAAAGTGATATCTTTGCTTTTTAACACTCCAAAGAGGTCTTTAGCAGCAGATTTGCCCAATGCAATGTGTCATTTGACTTCTTGACTGCTGCTTCCGTGGTTGTTGATTGTGGATCCAAGTATAATGAAATCCTTGACAACTTCAATCTTTTCTCTGTTTATCACGACGTTGTTTGTTGGTCCAGTTACGAGGGTTTTTGTTTTCTTTATGTTGAAGTGTGATCCATACTGAAAACTACAGTCTTTGATTTTTATCAGTAAATGCTTCAAGTCCTCTTCACTTTCAGCAAGCAAGGTTGTGTCACCTGCATAATGCATGTTGGTAATGAGTATTTCTTCAGTCATGGTGCCCCCTTCCTCTTCATATAGTCCAGCTTCTCAGATTATTTGCTCAGCATACAGATTGAATAAGTATGGCGAAAGGATACAACCCTGATGCACGCCTTTCCTGACTTTAAACCATGCAGTATCCCCTTGTTCTGTTCAAACAACTGCCTCTTGATCTGTGTTCAGGTTCCACATGAGCACAATTAAGTATTTTGGAATTTCCATTCTTGGCAATGTTATCCATAATTTGTTATGATACACACAGTCTAAGGCCTTTGCATAGTCAATAAAACACAGGTAAACATCTTTCTGATATTCTCAACCAGGATTCATCTGACATCAGCAGTGATAGCCCTTGTTCCACGTCCTTTTCTGAATCTGGCCTGAATTTCTGGCAGTTCCCTGTCATTGTACTGCTGCAACCACTTTTGAATGAACTTCAGCAAAATTTTACTTGTATGAGATATTAATAATATTGTTTGATAATTTCGGCATTCAGTTGGATCACTTTTCTTTGGAATAGGCATAAATATGGATCTCTTTCATTTGGTTGGCCAGGTGGCTGTCTTCCAAATTTCTTGGTATAGATGAGTGAGCACCTCTAGCACTTCATCCATTTGTTGGAACATCTCAATTGGTATTCTGTCATTTCCTGGAGCCTTATTTTTCACCAATGTCTTCAGTGCAGCTTGAACTTCTTCCTTCAGTATCACCAGTTCCTGATCATACGCTACGTCCCGAAATGACCGAACTTGGACCAATTCTTTTTGGTACTTTGACTTTATGTATTCCTTCCATCTCCTTTTGATGCTTCCTGCATCGTTCATATCTTGCCCACAGAATGTTATATGTTTTTTATTACCTGATTTTTTAATTAGTGTATTAGACACCAATAAATAAGCAATTAACTCTGACTAAGCATTAAACTTCATAGGAAATGTTTGCTATACCAAAGTCTTTACCATTCAATCCCTTTATAGCCTCAGCTTGTATACTTAAAAGGTGAGTTAATTTACAAAAGTTTTAATAAAAACTGAAAGTAAAAAAGCAATAAAAACGATTACCTTTTAGCTAAACTTTGAATACATGATTTACTATGCACTGGAGGGAATTTAAGGGCATGATTATAAACTCATTACGAGGCCAAGGGGAAAAATGGATAGTTATTCAAGGAAGCAAAGGATGACACAAAGAATATTCAAATGTAGTATAATAGATTGATCTGATGAAAATCCATTATTAAAGAATGGCCTGATTGAGTACTTTCTCCTCTGCAAGGAAGGAGAGTATTTCCCTACCTTTTCCCATGAGTGGGAATCAACTCAGTGGCAGCTGGAACTGGTATTGGTGTTTTCTCAGGTAGGTGGATAGAGATTGGGTCGGGGATTCTGTTACCTCCAGTGATAACAGCCTTTTGTTTTTGAAGATTTAGATCCCTTAAGGGATTATAAACTGCATTTCCCCATATAAAAAATAAATTATAGAGGCCCCAGAGAAGTGAATTGTTTTTTCTGTCAGTGGTGAAGACCTGCAACCTGAGCTCACGTACAGGTCCTAGGCAGTGGCAAGTCCCCTGAGGAAGGGGAATTAAATGAATGGTGGAGTCTGGGGAGTCCTGTCAGTCTGGCACAGAGGGAGTGAACTTGACGAAATTCCATCTTTCAAGTAGGCCCCAGGATGCTCAAGGTACATCTTCAGTGGTGACCACAAGGGATTAACCAGTCAAGGCTTCTCTGAGCATTTTCTTGGACCACGGAAGTGCTGGGTATGCCACACACAAGGATGAATGAGGATGCATTAAAAATTATTGCCTTTGGATTTGTCCCTGATATTGGCTCAAAAGTAGTTGCAAGCCAGTTTTGGTTGGATTAAGGATGAAAATAAAGGAAGGAAAAAGAAAGAGAAAGATCAGAGAAAGGAAAGCTTTTAGAATTCTTACAACTAGAGAATCTTGAAACAATTTAAACCTGTTACAAATTTATCAGTAATTATATTCTGGATGATAATGGGTGCTTACTTCTATCAATCACTTTGAGGTTTGCTACTTAAGATTGTTAAATTAGGTTTCAGAGTCTCACTATTAAAACATTCAAAAGATGCAATGTCCTGAGGAATCAATATGTGGTAACTCTGTATCAGTGTGTTCGCTGAAATGGAAGATAATAAAATAATTTAAGTGGAAAGTGCCTTAGTACTTTCATGATGTTAACCAATTGTGCTGCATGTGTAAGTTCATTTCTTAATGCTATAAATGAGCGTAGTTTACGATAGTTAGATAGAATGTTTATCTTCAACAATATTTTGTATATCTTAGAAACATGACACTTTTCAGTGAGAATCTAAAGTAAGGACTGAAAATCTTTCCTAGTTTAAGAATCACTTTACACAATTAAAAAATATGTCAGGTACACACATAGTACTTCACTACTGTATACACTGATTAAAGAAATAATTAATATCCCCAAAACATTATTTAGTAAATATTTTTAATTAATTTGCATTTTTATTACTCTTACAACTCCTTATATTTGAAAGAATTCACATGAGTACCAGGCATGTCATTTATTCAATCTTTAGACAATGCTTATTTCTCCTATGGATTTACAGGGTCAAGGCAATAATTCTGCATCTCCTTAAGCTCTATGACTTATAGCTTGGAAAAGTATAATTAGTAAGTTACCCTTAAAAATGCAAAATATTGTAAATTTTTATTTTGGGCTAAACAAAAAAACTTGTTGCTGTCGAGTTGATTCAGATTCATAGAGACCCTATAGGCAAAGTTGAACTGCCCCATATGGTTTCCAAGGAGCAGCTGGTGGATTTGAACTGCCGACCTTTCGGTTAGCCACTGTGCCACCAGGACTCCCTTTTGGGCTAAGTGACATTAATTTCAGGTCTCCCCCATTACTCTCCTAAATGGTATTTTCTGAGCCATATACTAGTATTCTTAATATGATCAAAGAAGTGAATCACTTTTCTTTAAAATCTAATTACACCACAAATGTTTAGTGTCTGGTATGCATATAAAAAAGCTCAGCTTCAATATTTTATTTCATCGCAGCATCTGCTCAACAAGGATTTTCCGGTTCAAATAACACTTTATTGAATATATAAATAGAATATTTTTAAACAGAACACTTAAAATGTCTCTAGATATACATGCTAATAAAACTTCCCTAGAAAGATCAGCATAGAGTATTATTCTTTCACTAATTAATAATGTTATTTACATGTAGAATAGCAGCTAATTATAATTTAGATACCATTCTAGCTGCTTAGCAGTGATTTCCAAGTTTATGAATGCTTTCTAAAAGTTCTCTATAAAGAATCAGATTGATACATTAATAATTGATACATATTAATATTATTTTATAAAAACTGACAATTCTTTTTTGACCATATGATAGTTGTCTAATCTATGTCTACACTTTGTCTTAATCTGCAGTTAAACCTACATTTATATTAATATTTTGTATAGTTTTTGTATATCTATCTGTATCAGAGATCTGATTAGAGATCCACTCAAACAAGATTAAGTGAAGGGAGCTTTATTGTAAGAGTAGGATAGATGTTGTGGATATCTGTAGTGAGCATCTACCGCTTGGTATGCTCAGCGTCCATTCCACCTCTCTCTCTGGAAATGTTCCTCCCCTCTTGACTTGAGCCTGGTATTCCCAAAGTCCTATATTCTGATAGTCTGAACTTATGACTGTACCTAGGATAACTGGGTACTTTCTCAAGGTGTTTTCACACTAGAACTAAGGAAAGAGAGACTGTCTCTCTCTGGTAACACCACTATGAGAAGTGAGTTACAAAGCCAAAATATCTATATTTCAATAACAACAATGAAAACAGCTACAATGGCTGATATTTGTTGGGTTCTGACACTTTACTAAGCATATTAAACATTTTAACCAACTCTTTCATTGTTGTTGTTAGGTGCCATCTAGTCGCTTCTGCCTCATAGTGACCCTATGTTCAACAGAATGAAACACTGTCAGGTCCTGTGCCATCCTCACATTGTTGTTATACTTGAGCCCATTGTTGCACCCACTGTGTCAATCCATCTCGTTGAGGGTCTTCCTCTTTTTTACTGATTTTCTACTCTATCATTAGTCATCACACTTTACAGGCAGAGAAACTATGGGTTACAGTCATTACCCCAGCCTTAGTGCAAGTAAGTGATGAATCGGTATTTGAAAGTCAGGTAGTCAAATTTTAAACTGGTAACTTTTAACACTATATTCTGCTTCTACCGGTGAGAGGAGACTGCCTGACAGTATGAAGAACACCACAAAAGGAGAACATATGAGGATTAGACAAGAGTATCTGGTAGTATATTTGAGTATATTGTTCCAGTTGCTTCTGAATTATGACTATACTCCTGCCCATCGTATAGTTTCATTGTTTAAGTATTCCTTTAATTCCATCAGCATTCTCCATTCTCCCAATAAATCTCAACTTTTTTTTCTTTTAAGCCAGCTTGAGTTGGGTTGCTGATATTCCAAAGCAAGGAAGTACATACAGTAAAGGTGATTTCTATAGGGATGGATAGAGGAGTTGAGAAGCCAAAATTCAGTGATAGTTGCCCTCTCTTGCCTCCCAAGGGAAGAAGTCTCCCTCTCTCTCTGCTTCCCTCTGTCTTCTCTATATCTTCTTTCTTTCCACTCATTTTCCCTATCTACTCATTTTTTGTTTCTAGGTAAGCGCTTGGCTGCTAGCCAAAAAGTTGGCAGTTCAAAACAACCCAGAGGCACCTTGGAAGACAGGCTTGGTGATCTGCTTCCAAAAGGACACAGCCTTGAAAACCCTATGGAGGAATTCTACTCTGCACACGTGGGGTTGCTATGAGTCAGAATCAACATGATGGCAACTAACAACAGGGCTTTTCTCTTTTCCAGGGTTTTTTTTTTTTTTCTCCACAAAGTATAATTTCTTTTAAATGGATATATGTATATAGCTTACATATATGAATGAGTCCTTGTTACAATATCTTGGTCGAAAATATCCTTCTGGACAGGAAGGGAGCCTATGACTGAAGTGTGTGTGCGGGATGTGGAGAAAAGGGTTATGGCTTCTGAAGGAGCAGGGAAAGTGGTTTTTAGATCCACTATGATCTAATTACCAGAGGAGAAATGGAGAAGGACCATTCCATGTGATAAACAGGGAGGCCTCCTCTCAACACCAACAGTATTATATAATATCAGTCATTTAGAACTTATTCTAAACGTCTCAGTAGTTTGTGTTTTGACATCCTAATGAAAGTTTGGCCTCCTTTAGAGGAGAGTCTGAAGAAAGCTTGCTAGAGCCACAAAACTGGATTTTAGTCATAGTATCGCTGTGCCTCAAACTCATTATTTATACAATAAATACAGTAACTCTTGCCTGTCCACTTTGTAAAATTTTTGTGAGACATAAAATTATATAATTAATAAGAATATGCTTAGAAATGTAAAGATATAGATAAATCTAGGAGGTATGATTCTTAACCTGTGTTTTATCTAGAATAAGCAGTCAATAATATCCTATGTATTTAAGAAGCTATTATTTCAGCAGTTCTTTGAACTTGACTGAGGACAAAGACGAATATTCAGCCACTAAAATAACAGATTCATCATGACATCTTGAAAGCATTTTATTATATGATGAATAGAACAGAGATGATAAGATCCATCACTGTTACTACAACTCTTTCTTCTCTGCAACTTTTATCCACTCTTCTAAGTGTGGTTCAGGAACCATGTCCCAAAATCCCCTCCGAATGACTCTCTTTAAACTTCCATAACTCTGTCTCAGCTGAAAAACTGGCTCTCATAAGAGAATGTACACTCCTTTAAGGCAGGGACAATGGTTCCCTGACTACCATTCTGACAACTCAAAAACCACTGAAGACACTATTTCTAAATCATTTTTTAGATCACTGAATTGTTTAGATTTTTAAAGCCAGAAGTCCTGCATCTATATTCATTCTATATTAATTATTGTTATGCCATTTGTTTGCTTCCCATTTATAATATGCCAAGTATATGTTCACTACAAATAGCACCCATATACTACTGATTTTCATTATTCAAAATGTAAATACACATTACACATTTTGCTTCTTTCTAGTTTCTATCACCATATTGATACTTAAAAAGATCAGAAAACTTTGCAACAATAGTAGGAAATAGGGTTTTCAGAGCCTGATGCACTAGCAGATGTTAAATGTTTGACTGAATCGGGCAGAAAAGAGAGAGGGGGTATGAATTGGATTAACAGAGATGAACGAGCAGGGGCAGGACTAGCAATTTTGCCTGAATTAGGGGTAGCACCTGGTAGAAAATTAACTTGGAAGGAAAGTATGTGCAAAAGGAGTGTTTTGCACTATTAGTGTTTGTTGTCTCATTCATCTATTATATATTTATTCAATGTAAATTGTGTGCCAATGAGAGCAGTGGTGGCTCAGTGGTAAATAACTGCCTTCCAGGTGGGAGAACTGGGATCGCTTCCTGGCCGATGCACCTCATATGCAGCTACCACACATTTGTCAGTGGAGGCTTGCGTGTTGCTATGCTGCTAAAGAACAGGTCTCAGCAGAGCTTCCACACTAAGATGGACTAGAAAGAAAGGTCTGGTGATTTACTTCTGAAAATCAGCCAGTGAAAACCCTACGGTGCACAACAGCCTAACCCCACTGTGCATGGGGTCACCACGAGTCAGAGGCCGGCTTGATGGCAGGTAACATCTGTGTGCCAACTACTATAGTACTCTGTGAGGATAATAATTTAGCTTTTCACCCTGATGAGACAGATGTGTAAAGAAACAATGTGACAACTACTACAGTAAATTCATGAGAGCATAATAAAGATGCCTTAGGGGTGTGTGGTTGTGTGTGTGTGTGTGTGTGTGTGTGTGTGTGTGTGTGTGTGAAATGAGTGTATGTGTTTTTTTTTCTGTGCCTGAAGGCAAGATTTTATATCAGTAGACAGTGTTTGTAAACTTCTTTCTAGCATTTCTTTCTAAATTCTTTACTTTTCCCTTGCTTACATTTTCCACATTAGAAGTGGATATTTTCCAATAATATATTACTACATCTGTAAGATTCCCTAAGCTTTCATGTAAGTCTCAAATCAGAGCATTGTACGTCAGAACAGGAAAATCTCCAGTCACTATGATGTCTCTGAAAGTTTCATTATACAAGAGAAAAATATCAGCATCTACAAGAACCAGTGATGCTTTTATTTTATGGCTGGCGTGACCATAAAAGTTCAAGGCAGAACGTAGCAATATTTTACATAAATATTAAGAAGGAAATCCTTCTCAAGGGAATATGTCTCCTCCATACAACCTCCTTAGAATATAATTAGACAGCATATTGTATTTTCTCTCCCAATTATCTAAATGTTAATAAAATTAATAAAATCTAGTATAAATCAGCAAGACTATTTTGAGGCATCATTACAAACTGTTAGAAATGCAAATGATACACACATACTTTTTTAAAAATGGTCAAAATAGACTGATTTTTCCACTAGACTTAAATTGAAATTTAATCACACCTTCTAAAACTTACTACAAGTACAGAAACTTGATTTAAACTGGTAGGAAATAAATAATGTAAGTTTGATTATAGATACCTGAAAAATAATTTCTTGGATTATTTTTAACAAATTAAAGACATTTATAAAAACATACAATATGAACATATACATTTCTAAGCAGAGGTAGTTTCAACTTTAAATTTATTTTCCTAAATTCAAGATATTTAGCATGTTATGAAGCATCATATATAGGTTTACTCCAGCCAACATAAATTTACATTAAATAGGCAAAGAAAGGTTAACAAGCACATTTGGTTAGCTAATACAGTTTTTTAAAGCTGCTATATTTTTGAAATTTTTAGACATATAATCACATAAGCATCAACTATAGCTATAAAAATAAATTCACAAATGTTACAATGTCTTGTTTCTGACATGAAAATATATACTGACTTTTATTGTTATTATTACTATTTGATGTAACTGAGGAAGGAAAAGGAAAAGAGAACACAGGAGAGCAGAAAATAGGCCAGTCTGCTACTAATGCCAACATTCAACAATAAACTTACTCTTTAGAAGAGAGGTGGAAGGATACTAAGAAAGCCTAAATGAAGCTGAATTCAAGGTGCATAAAAAGGGAAACGAACAGAAGTATAAATTTCAAAAAATCCTTCAATATATGATACTTGCCTGAATCCTGGTTGCTGGTGTGTGTACAAGCTCCAAACATAAATGCATATGTATCAACTTATTTGGGGTATACATACAAACACACACACACATACACACACACTTACATATATATATATACATATATGGGAGCCCTGGTGGCACAGTAGTTAAGAGCTCGGCCGTTAACCAAAAAGTCGGTGGTTCGAATCCACCAGTTGTTCCGTGGAAACCCTATGGGGCAGTTCTACTCTGTCCTATAGAGTCGCTATGAGTCGGAATCAACTTGATGGCAGTGGGTGTGATTTTATGGTATATAAATTTTATATATATATATATGTGTGTATATATATATATATATATATATGTAATGTCAGCTTACTTCTGACATTATGTTTAAGAGTGAGAACTATCATTGGCAAGGTTGTGCATCCGTACTTTGAATCTCACTCTATCTTATAATTCTTTTTGGTAGATTTTAATTCTTTCATTTCTATGTTGTTTCTAATATACGGCAGGTCCTTTGCTATGTGAAGTGATGAGGGTTGTCTTCATAGGCACAGAGGTTCGTTTATCTTACTTTGTTGACATCACACTAACCTAACAATAAGTGTTTGTAAAGGCAAACGGATGTTTATTGCATTTGATAGAGGATGTCATGACTACAAACGTGGAGTGGTCCCATTACTGTCTTTGATAGAATCAGTTCAATCTGTAATGAAGAATTAATACACAATTCATGTGTTATCTTCACCCTGATGATAAAATTCTCCCACATTTTTTTCTTTTTCATATCAAAATGTTCTGCTTTTCATGCTCTTTTCCTCCCTTACTCCACTTTGACTATTAAAAACAAACTTTAATATTTTATTTGCTTCCCTGTATCCTTCTTTTGTGTGTGTGTGCTTGTGTGTATGTATGTGTGTGTGTGTGTGTGTTACACAAAAGACCAGAAGGCTTGGAATTGCCCGAATCCCTTAATGATAGGGAAAGTCCACCTTCAGCACCAGCTAATGTTGCTCACACTTTGGCTACTTTGTGGACAAGTCTGTTGGATCTATTTTACGTTAAGAAAAAAAGCTCATGTACCTTAACATGGAACAAAATTTTATGTAATAGTAAACAATACATATATCCAAATAGAAGAATATGAATTTGTGGAGGTCCTGATTATTAGTAAAAGGTAGGTATATTACTTGGAAATGGAATCCCTTTTATTAAGTTTTTCAAATATGTCTAGCCCTCTTTCGTTGTCAGAATGTTTTTATAATGAGTCTAAGTTCCAGGACTAATCAAAGCTCAATGAATTCCTGAACAATGAAACAAAAAGTTGGTCAGTGGACACTTGTTTTTAAGTTTGATTCCTATGTATATATTTTAGTTGCCTTTGTTCTTCAGATCTATGATGTCACATCTATGAAGAATTTTATCTTGTTTTTAAATATTACCTGGTTAACTGTGCATATTAATCTCAGCCAAAGTGAACAGTTAGCAAAAGGGGAGTCCTGTCTAGAAAGGAGCACCAACAAAAATTTCCTGACATATAGAGATATACTATGATTAAATCTTTACCTAGCAACTTTTAAATCTTTGCATGCAAGACAGAAAGTTTAATTAGATATTTGTTCAGAGAAAGACCCTTGAAATGACAACTTCTCTGCTTGACTTAGATCTGAGTCAGGTTCTGATTTAGATCTCAGTTTATTTCTGAATCTTCAATACCAATTAATATTTGTTGAATTACTAACTACATAGCTGTACTAGATGATACTTGGCTAATACCAAATATGCCAAGATTTTTGCTTTCTAGCAATGTTGATCATAATTACAGACTCCTCGAGTTTCATTATCCTTCCCCCATTCTATGGGATAATTATTTACATGCACAGCCGTTGGCTTTCTTTTGATGTTATATGAGGAGCGATGCTCGGGAAAAGTTGAAGGGCAAGCGTCAATGCCTAATTACACATGTGGTTACCTTTAACAAATTTCACATCTTTCCACCCATGAACGAAGAAGAAATATTTATTTTCATAAACAGATCTGTGGGAGATAGCCTTCTTCCAGTTTATGCAAATGTACTTTCTGACCTCAGTTATTCTCAGAGTCAAAGATTGTCTTCAGGAAATCTAAACAGGTCTTCATCCTCAATCAATGTTAATTTCTCCCCTGTCCCCTCTCTAAAGATCAATGGGAAAGTGGAAACAATGAAAAAAATGGCAAAAGGGATATGTTAGCCAAAGAATAGTTGAAGGAAAGAGGAAAAAGTCCCATTTGGGGCTTAATTTTGGTCACTCTCACTGCTGTCTTCTTCCTGAGCAAACAATTAGAAAGCAGCCATTTTAAAATCATTTTACATACATTTAATTCATTTTGGAACGGGTAATATATTTAAAATGTTCAAAATTCTAAAGATACAAATGTATAAAATGAAAAGTTTCCCTTCAACCTATATTACCAAGATACCCAGCTATCTCTCAAGAGACTTTCAGTGTTTCTAGATGTCTCTGTGTATGTGTGTCCTTCCAGAGATGTTCTAAGCAAATTACACACATACACACATATCATATACACACAGCATTTTTACACAAAAGGTAGGAAGCTATACGCACTGTTCTTCATCTTGTTTTTAAAAAATTCAACGATTGATCTTTGAGATTGTTCCCTATCAGTTTATAAAGAGTTTAACAAAGATTCTCCTCTCTCTCTTTAATGGCTACCCCTAATCCTATCATATGGCTATAAAATAGTTTAATCAATATCTTATTCATAGGCATATATATTATTTCCAGTCTTTTAATGCAATAAATAACTATGTACTCCGGTCATTTCTTGTGTGTCCAAGTGTAACTGTTGGGTAGAATTCTAGAGGTAAAATTACTCAGTTGAAGGGTATGTACATTTAAATTTTCAAAGGCTATACCTGAATTCCCATTCATAGAAGTTTTACCAATTTATGTTTCTACCAGTAATGGATGAGAGTATTTGCTCCCCACACCCTCATCACCACCAAATACAATCATATAATTTTATTTTATTTTCAATCTGATAGGTGACAAGTGATTTTCCAGTGCAGTTTGAATTTGAACTTGCTATCACAACTAAATATGAACGTCTTTTCTCCTATTGTCTTCATTAGTCTTGTAGTTGCATTGTTTTATCTTTAATTCTTGTTCATTTGGAATTTATTTTGATGTAAGCTTTAAGGTATAGATCCACAATATTTCCCAGATGTCTACCAAAATGGTGTCTATACCACTGATAGATTAATTTATCCTTTTCCAGTATATTTGGACTACTTTTATCATATACTAAAACCCATTGCCATCGAGTCGATTATGACTCACAGCAACCGTATAGGGCAAAGTAGAACTGCCCCACAGGGTTTCCAAGGCTGTAAACCTTTACGAAAGCAGACTGCCACATATTTCTCCCAAGGAGTCGTTGATGGGTTCTATTAAGGATTGAACTGTGTCTCCAAAAAATATGTGTTGTAAATCCTAACTTCTATGCCTGTACTTAAGAGCTTAGGCAGCTAACTAAAAAGTCGGCAGTTCGAATCCACCAGCCACTCCTTGGAAACCCTATGGGGCAGTTCTACTCTGTCCTATAGGGTTGCTAGTAGTCAGAAACAACTGGATGGCCATGGGTTTGGTTTTGGAAACTTATGGTTATAATTCCATTTGGGAATGGGTTGTCTTTGTTATGTTAATGAGACAGGATTAGTATAGCCTGTGTCTTAAATCGATCTCTTTTGAGATAAAAAAAGAGACTAAACAAGCAAGTGAGAGAAGCAGAGATGGGGGAAGAGAGATGCCAAGCCACATGAAGATCTCCCAGGAACAGAAGCTCAAAGAGACAAGGACCTTCCTCCAGAGCTGACAGAGAAAGAAAACTTTCCCCTAGAATCTGCACTCTAAATTCGGACTTCTACCTCCTAAACTGTGAGAAACAAGATTTCTGTTTGTTAAAGCCACCCACTTGTGGTATTTCTTTTATAGTAGCACTAGATAACTAAGACAGGTTGAAATGCCAACCTTCTGGTTAGCAGCTCAGCACTTAATCACTGTGCTACCAGGGCTCCTTATCATATACTAAAACCTTATAAAACCTTTTACTGAACTTTTATTTTATCCCATTGACCTATTTATGAACCAGACTTCACAGTTTTACTTATTAAAGTTTTAAAATATGTTTTAATAACTGACCAAACTAGTTATCATTCATTGCTTTTTAAAAGTATATTACTTTTTAATTTTAATATGAACAAATTTTATCATGGTTAGCCCCAGTTAGAAAGTCTACTTCAAGGTACTTTAGATCTCAAAGTCTATTTAAAAAATGCTATGCTGTTATCTTATAAAATAAAATAGCATCCTATAATGTTTCCTTACTACATAAACTATTGATTTTAACACTACTTTAGGAGTATAAGCAATTAGAAAAATGAAGGCTGACTACCAAAAGAGATATAAAAGTAAATGGGAGATATTGTTGATAGATTAATCAAAAGAAAACTTTTCAGGGACATTAAAATTAAAATGGAATGACTAGAATTTTAATCATTTGATAAGCTGTGCCTGTATGTTCTGCCATGTGGAGAAATACAACACTGAACATCTAGCATCACCCATTTACCTCTGAGGTCAAAATTGTTTTATCTTTCTTTCAGCTCAATAGCAACTAATCAGCAAAGTCCACAGACTTCATTCAACCATGCCATGTTTGGCTCATGAGTATTGATACAAGCTAGAGGTGAAAGTTGAAAGGAAAGGTAGAGGTGAAAATGACATTATTACTTCATCCAGAAGAGAATGAGACGGCCAGTAGTATTTTTCAAAGGAGGATAAAGCAAAGTTAGAGAATCAAGCAACCAGGTGCTCTGTGTTATCAGGTTCTGCAGCTTTTTCATAAACTTGGCCAGGGGCAAGGTTTTCAGCTCTTGCAAAGCGTAAACGCAGGCTGTAGTGTTCACTGTGGCCCCCCACGTGCAGTCAAATCACCAAGCACCATTTCTATCCAAGGGCAGTATGCACTGGCACACAAAGGAAAAGATGGAGGGGTGAAGAGGAAGGAAGGGTTGGAGAGTGCTAAAGGGAGAGCTTTTCGACAGGGTTCTATGGTTGCTATAGTAACAGCTTCATTTGTTTGTACATATTCAGAACAGCTGCTTCCCTTGGGTTTCAGGTGGTGGGGATATTATGCAGGTAACTGATAGGGAAGGAAGCACCATCTGACCACGAGAAATAGTTTCTGTAGTTAGATTATTCTTAACTGGGTTTAACTTTATACAAGGGTTAAATGTGGCTTTTTAATGTTGGTGAGTAATAAGATCTTTAGAAAGGTGGTGATTCCTAATCAGGAAAGACCTAGGTATCCTGTGTTCTGCAAGATGTCTTATGTTAACTTGAACAACAGACTCCTACTGTCTTGTGCCCTTAAGATTTGAAACCCTCCATTTTCCTTCTACCTGGTATACACACAAACTATATTGCAAGCTCCCCAGGAGGTATTTGACTCAACCGAAGAAAAATACCCCTTCCAAGTGCTCACAAATACCCGTACACCTTTCCAAGTCCTAATTAATTTTTCTAATTAGTGCTTGTTCTGGCTGCAACCGTTTGCAAAGTTGAATTGCTGAATAAAAATAAATTTAATATTATTAAACTAATAATAGTCACTGAATTAACAGTCCTGTTGCCCGTATACTCGTATTTCAACCAGCCCATTAGAACCTTTTATACCTTACCAAAGAAGGGCCAACTCCAAGCAAGAGTCATAGAAAAATATAGGTTTATTTTTAAGGAGCAAATGCTCTACCTACACATGCACATACATGCCGACGTTGTTAGGTGCCATCGAGTCAATTTTGATTCATAGCAACCCCATGTGACAGAGTAGAACTGACCCATAGAGTTTCCTAGGCTGTAATTTTTATGGGAGAAAGTACAGTCAGAAAGTAGAGAAATTGGAACACACTGCTTTTCTTTGGACTCCAAATCTCGCCTTTAGTGATTCATAATTAACCAAAGATAGTACAAAATCTTTGAATTCTAAAATAATACTATTCAAATAAATAAAATAAAATGTATACATATGAGAACCAATAGTAATGTTCCTGAATTCTATATTTTAAATAAATGCGGCTTTATTTTTAAATAAAGGATAAAATAAAAGCCAAGTCTTTTCTCCTGTGGAGCGGCTAGTGAGTTTGAACCACTGATCTTTTGGTTAGTAGCCAACTATTTAACGATTGTGCCACCAGGGCTCCTTACACACATACATACACACACACATATAAATATACTATATATGTATATATATAATATACAATGGGTAATATATAACTATGCATATATATATTTGTAAGTAACATGGCATAAAATATAAACTCAAAGGGTTAAAAATATTGAAGCAAAACATTACAAACTGCATCTGCAGTCTGAACAGTCAAATTTTGTTAATACAAACTTCGGACGCAAATAAGGAAAACAGAAAGCACAGCTGTCCTTATAAACAAATTAATATTGAACATAGGTATACTGTAGCGTTTCAAACCCTTTGGGATTTTTGGAAAAGTGCAGTTATGAAAGCAAAGTGAAGCTCATGTTTTTTAATTAAAATTTATTCAGTATTTGTCTAACTACAGGCTTTTAAATTTTGAATTTTTAGGAAAACTGTGAGACATTTGGTTGATTTCATTTGGCAAATGCAGGTGCTACATCCTAAGACTCAGTTCACAACAATTTGATTATCTATTTGCCTGAAAATTCTCACAACAATCTACTCATTTTCTCCCTTCATTCCATAAAGTCTGAATTTAAAAAATTTAATAGATTCAAAATTTGAAGGAATCTAGAGAATAGAGATGTTGAGACTATTAATTAAAACCTAGAATTCCTGATACAATAATAATCAGCTTTTTTAAAAAATTAGTCATGTTATGAATCTATTTTCACTCCTTATCTCCTCTAATAGATTTGTATATTATCAAAATATGGTCGTGACACACAATTATCTTTCTTTAGTCTTGAATTTTCTGTCGAGCACCAGACCTGAATTTCCCAAATATTTGTAACTGAAATACCATTGATATCCTGAATATATTAGGTCCAAATCTGAACAACTCTTCTTACCTTCCAAACAAATTTCTCCTCTTTGCTGTCCTCCTTCAAGTACCTAAGGTTCAAAGATTTCAGAGTCACCGTTTCCTCATATTCAGGCAATTGTTAAGTTTTACACCTTTACAACTTGGAACTATCTCATGGATTTGAGCTCTCATTTTCACTCCCATTCAGTTCTGGTTGAAATTCTCATAAATTCTTGCTCAGACTATCCTATGGAAACAGAGTTTCTTCCCTGGTCTTCAGGTCTCCAATTACCTCTGAAATTCTGCAGACGAAAGTCTTTTTCCTAAAGCACATATTCCTCAATATTTGATGGTTTCTCACTTCCAACTGTCCACTTGAAACTTCTTAGCCTGCCCCTCCAGGAATTCCATGATCAAAATCCAGCCTAAATTTTACTGTTCTTTTTACTGCTCTTGTTATGAAATGTGTCATGATTTTCTAACATTATTCATGCATTTAACTCTGCTTTTTGCATGTCTGTGCTAACTCTGTTCCCCTTGCCTGTGTAGCCTTTCTCTATCCCAACATCTAGAGCTCAAATATCACTTCTTAATTCCTTCCTTCTGTATTAAGGTAAACAGTGTTGGTCCTTCTTCTGGGAATGAAATTTGGCTTTGCATCATTCTTATTTCTGTACATTTCTGATTGTCCCTTCTAGATTTTTAGACTGTAATTTTTATGCATCTTAGCATTTGCTTGTCATGGATTGAATTACGTCCCCCAAAAATATGTGTATTAGTTTGGCTGGGCCATGATTCCCAGTATTGTGTGATTGTCCACCATTTTGTCACCTGATAAGATTTTCCTATGTGTTGTAAATCCTATCACTATGCTGTTAATGAGATAATTGGCAGTAGTTATATTGATGAGATCTACAAGACTGAGTTGTGTCTTGAGCCAATCTCTTTTGAGACATAAAAGAGAGAAGTGACCAGAGAGACAGAGGGACTTCATACTACCAAGAAAGCAGCACCGAGAGCTGAGCGCATCCTTTGGACCCGGGATTACTGCTCGGAGAAGCTCCTAGTCAGAGGAAGATTGATGACAAGGACCTTCCTCCAGAGCCGACAGAGAGAGAAAGACTTCCCCTGGAGTTAATGCCCTGAATATGGACTTCTAGCCTTCCAGACTGTGAGAGAATAAACTTCAGTTTGTTAAAGCCATCCACCTGTGGTACTTCTGTTAAAGCAGCACTAGATAACCAAGACATCACTATAGCATCTATTATAACAAAGTTTAATCTGTAAAGTATTTAAATTAGCTAAACATCTCCAAATTTAAACAATTTATATGACTGCATATAATTTCTCAAACTATCAATAAAGTAAGTCTTAGAGTGAAACTCAGATTTTTTTTCTGATCTCATACTTATGTGTCTTTAGAATATTTGTGTTTGAATATATCATGAATAGCTTTCAAAATTATTTGTATAATGCTATGTAGTTGACAAAATTTCTTCTGGAGAATATATACTCTGCAGTTTTTGCTCTTAAAAAGAAATGTGCAAGAAAGAACAGCCTTTTTTTTCTTGGAGACAGCTGATGCCTGAGACTGAGGTGTGTGGCATCTCGGGATCATGGAAGGGACCTCTTAAGAGGACAAGCCTAGAGACTGAGATGGAAAATCATAAAGATAAGAAGAACCTGGGTCCATGATGACATAGTGGAGACAACTTTATACCAATCATGCATCTGTTCTAGCTCCAATGTTTTTGTTATGTAAGATAATTAAACCCTTGTTGTTTAAGCCTTTTATAATCAGGTTTTCTGTATTCTTTGACAAAAACATCATGAAGTATGGCTCAGACTTCCAGAGAAATGAGTTGATGATAAACCATGAGATCCCAGGGAGAGAGAGAGGGAGGTGAAGATAGTAGATTCACAATGACTTTTAATTTTTTACAAGCCAGTCTATACTTTTTAATTAGTCATAAAGTATTTTCCTTGTACTCTTTAAAACATATATCTATTTCACTTGAATTAGTAAATGAACTTCACATTCTTGTATCCAAACAATCCAAAAAAAGAAAACACATATTATCACATTTAATCTCCATGACAACTCTGTAAGTTAAATATTAATATTACCTCCATTTTATAGATGAGAAAACTGCAAAAGGGTCATAGTAACAAGAGTCAGGTTGTTTAGTCAGATTTTCTGACTAAAACGGATGTTTTCTTTTTCACCACATTATGAGCTTCTTGTTGCATTCATTTTATTGTCTCATTGTAACCTTTATTTCCAACAAAATGGTTATGATTTCTAGGTATTCATTTGTGTTGTGTACCTGGAAACTCTTCTATCTCCTTGGAGACTATCAAATTGCTGCTGTGCAACTTTATTCCCTTTATTAAATAACTACTGCAAGTGCTATAACATCAGTAGTGATACAAACTGATATAAACTTACTTTATAGTGTCTAAAATAAAGCACATCATAAGAGTCAGTTCTCATAAAGTCAAGAGTGTGGATGCTAGAGTCAAAGCGCTCAGGTACAAGGTTTGGCTCTGCTCCTTACTAGCTCTGTAACTTTGGTCAAGTTATTTAACCTCTCTGTGCCTGAATTTTTCATAGGGCTGTTATAAAGATTATACTGTGAGCACATATAATGTGTATCAAACAACGTTTAGCTCATGGTAAGAAGTCAATGTCTACTGGCTGTCACTCATACTGAAACCGACATTTTTACTAAAATCAGCTCAGTAAATGTCTGCTGAATAAATGAATGAACAGCTTGCCTGCTAACCAAAAGGTCGGCAGTTTGAATCCACCAGTCGCTCCTTGGAAACTTTATGGGGTAGTTCTATTCTGTCCTATAGGGTTGCTACGAGTCAGAATCAACTAGATGGCAATGGGTTTGTTTGTTAACACTAAAAGCATAGCTTATTTTAGCTATGTAACTTTGGTATCAATTATATTTCTAGCATTTTGCGTAGGATCTGAACATGCTTTACCTACAGCCTCTAGAGGGGAGGCCTAATATAGGTATTTCATAAGCACAACCCATGTCCACATTTGGACCATAGTTAATGTCCTGCCAAGGAGCCCAGTCCACTGAGTAACACAAATGAGATGGGCCAATCTGATTCCTCTCTAGAGTGTGTAATTGAAATACTGAAAGACTGAGCCAGAAATCCTTGGGTACCGAGCTGGAAGAACATATTGACTTTTGGACCAAGCACAAATAAGAAAATGCCTAGAGAGAAGGGAAAGGGAGGTAGGGGCAGAGGGGAAAGAAAGAGAAAGGGGAGACAGAGTATGTGAGAAAACAGAGAAGGAGAGAGTGGAGGGGGTGGATTGGGAGAGAGAATAAAAACGAGAGAGGACAGAAGCTTAAGAGACCATGTAGCCTCTGAAAGATGAAGGGTACCTCAGTCTAGGACTGACACTTCTCAATTTCCTTGTCCATGAGGTCTGTCTGTATTTCACTTCATAATCTTGGATGGAAATGAGGTTTCCTTTCACATCCTTATAATATCTGCCACCCTCCCACTCCCATTTTTATACTTAGATATTAAGGTGTGTTTCTGTTTCTTATTCCTGAAAGAGTTTTAACTAAAGCAACATGCAGCAGATGACCATGAAGTAATTTCCTGGCTTGGGCCATGGGCAAGTTGATTTAAAAGAGTTTTTCAAACAAACCCTCCAACAACTATTGTTTCCTCTTCTCTCTTTCCCTGTTCTCAGCCCTCCATTTTTTTGGGTTGATACTTTGAGCCCAGGGCCCACTCACACTCCCAGAATCAGTACATACAGGCTGAGTCTTTTAACTTCAAGAAAAAATTCCTGGGAATTGTTCCAACAGTACTGTAAGTGTTTCCTGGAATCCTCAGAAGCATTCTGTTGTTCACTGAACAAGTATCACCAATATAGTGCTCTCTTCTAGTGGTAGTCAAAGTGAGAGAATAAATATTGAAGTTGGGGAAGACTAATATATGTTGACCGTCTCTTATATAAGCTAAGCACTATGCTAAGTACTTCACATATATTAACTATATTATCTCATCCCATTTCGTAACAACCTTGTGAGGTTTGTATTATCATACTCATTGTACAAAGATGAAAACTGACAGCAAAGGGAGCCACTTGCCAATGGCCTTATTGTCAGTGGCAAAGCCAAGATTTTAACCAGGGTTAAAATATATAACAACTCTGGTTAAGAGGATGACATACAGAAGACAGTACCAGATACTTTATTTGGTTCCATGTATGAAACAAGGTAGACTAGCAACATAAATTAGTCTGTCACCTGTCTGTCAACTTGTTGTACTGTGATGGCTTGCATGTTGCTGTGATGCTGGAAGCTGTATCACTGGTATTTCAAATACCAGTAGGATCGTCCATGGTAGATATGTTTCAGTGGAACTTCCAGACTAAGATAGACAAGGAAGAAAGGCCTGGAAATCTACTCCCAAAAATTAGCCAATGAAAATCTTATGGATCAAAACAAAACATTTCCCGACTCTTTTGCTTTGGACATGTCATCAGGAGGGATCAGTCACTAGAAGACATCATATTAGGTGAAATAGGGTGCCAATGAGGATGAGGAGGCCCCTTAGTGAGATGGATTGGCACAACAGCTGCAACGATGGACTGGAACATGCCGGTGATTGTGAGGATGATGCGAGACTGGGCATCGTTATGTTCTGTTGTACACAAGGTCGCCGTGAGTGGGAGTCAACTCAACAGCAGCTATCTATCTAACATTATAATACTGAATATAATACTAAATTGAAGCAGATTTTAAAACACAAGTATCATTTATTTCTAAAACTGATTATTGTTATTTGTTTTTTAAAAAAAGAACTGTAACTCTGGCCTATATGACCCTTTTAGGTGGATGTTATAAATGAATCATTAAATGTAAACCAAAGGTGTGGCAATAAGAAAGATTTTAAATTAACAAAGAGTCCAGTATTAAAGACACTGCCAAGTACTTAAAAAGACCAGCCAAAAATCTACTAAAGACACCATGTACATGTACAGCAAGACTGAAAGCCCACTGAGTCCATGGAGTATCTGTCAAGGAGAAATCATGCTACAAGTCAATCATGTTTGCATGAAGGATAAGAGATTAGCAATAAAATAAATATCAATGTCAGTAGCACAATAAAAATTCAGAATTCAAGACAACCAAAAATACTTGAAGCATAAGGAGATGCATGTCAAAGGAAATATGATAAAAGAAGTTTCAGAAAAATAAAATAAAATTAAGGGAAACTTGACATCAACATGAATTGGATAAACACCACATTCTTTTGCTTCAGTATAACCTGGGGTATTTAGTCTACTACTGTACTACTCACATATGTTCAATTGTAAGAAGAATGTCAAAGAACGAACTGATATTATGGTTACACATTTATTTCCTTCTCTTAATGTTTCCATGTAGAGTACCTTTTGCTAGACTAACATTTTTGGCCCTTCACCACTACCCTAAGGAAAAAAGTTCAAAGTTTAATATAGGGAGAAGTATGGCAAGGACCATTTATTCATATCTAAGCCAGGCCTGCAAAAACTAGACTTTATCAGTAATAAAGCTATTTGACCCCTGCATCTAATTTTCATTTAGTTGCCAAATCAGGTAGGGAGGAGAAACGTACTCTTTTTGACCACCTAAAAGTTCAACAACTAAGATTGATTCTGTGAGTCGGGGTGTGTGTGTGTGTGTGTGTGTGTGTGTGTGTGTGTGTGTGTGTGTGTGTGTGTGTGTG
>NW_004443972.1:18626047-18657752 GCF_000243295.1 Trichechus manatus latirostris
GTGTGTGTGTGTGTGTGTGTGTGTGTGTGTGTGTGTGTGTGTGTGTGTGTGAAATCTAACAAAACTTTAAACTGTACATCATGACCATTGGTGTATGCATAAAACCTCTTTACTGACATCTACATTACAAAGGAATTGTTTTTCTTTATTTAACTTTTATTTTTGACATTTGACTCATGGATAATACATAAAAACCATGCAGAATGATCTGTAAGAATTAGAATGGTAGAGAGAGGAAAAATTTTGTCTGAGGAATTCTGGAGTGACTAGATAGGAAGCTGTGCTAATCTAATTATGCCCTAGGCTAACTGTAGAAAGCCAAATGATGAGGTTAAAGCATTTATTAAATATAAACATAAATGTGAAGTTTGAATACTAATTTTTCAAGAGAAGAGAATCATCTGTTCACATTCTATAATTCCATTAAAATTATACCAATTACAACAAATAATTGTGTAGTGCTAATGAATCATTTTAATTTATTCTTCAATGCCAAGGAAATTGATGTTATGCTAGAAAATTTCCTACTTGGGCATGTACATGACAAATTGTCTAATTGTCTATTAAAGAAGTATTTTTTTTTAAAAAAAAGGTTATTGAATGAAAAGAAGTAGGCTAAAGTCAAACTAAAGGTCCACTTTTGACACAAATGGAAATGAAATATACTTGTAACACTTGTAATGATGGCCCAATTTCTATAGCATTTTGAAATATAACAACTTTACAAACAATAACATAGGTTATAATCCTCACAATTACCTAATATATCCCAGGCACAATGTCAAATATATGCCCTCTCATTTTGACCACAACAAAACCCTAGAGGGCAAACATCATTACCCTTATTTTACAGATAAGGAAACAGAAGCTAGAAAAGATTATTATTTTCCAAACATTACATGTATACCATTGGGACAGCTGGGACTCAAACACAGGTCTCTCTGATCTGAAGTCTACAGTCTTTCCACTATGTCACATGTAATGCCTCACACATTTCTAAAATAAAACTCTCCATCTTCCCCTATACCATTTTCTTTTCTTGACTTCCTTATTTCAGCACTCATTCACCCGGGCCGCTGGGTCTCCCATGTGTTTCCAACATTCCATCAGTTCCCAAATCCAGTCTATCCTTTCCTGCCTATTCCCACCTTGGTGAGGTTCCCATCCCTTCATTCCTGGAATAGTGGCATAATTCCCTATCTATCCTACATGAACAACCACATTAATCTTCACTATTCAAATACCATTTTACATGTCCCACATATTCATTTCATTCTGCTAACAACTTTCAGCAACTTCTTTTTTTTCCTATGGCACTAGGGTAGGCAAATTTTTCTTGTACGGGGCCAGACAGAAAATATTTTAGGCTGTGTTGACCATATGGTCTCTGTTGAAATTACTCAACTCTGTCACTACAGCATGAAAGCAGCCACAGACAATACGTAAAAATGGGTAAGTGTGGTTGTGTTTCAATAAACTTTACCCAGAAAATAAGACAGTAGACTGGATTTGACCCATGGGCTATAGCTTTTTGGCACCTGCTATAGGATAAAATAAAAAATAGAACTTTGAATTAGTTTTTAAGGCACTCTATAGTTTTCTCTATATTTCTTATAATTTATCTTTTAATGAAACATGTAATCCAGCAAGTCAAATAGCACATTGTCCTGCTGCATAGCTTTTCTTTCATGGTCAAATTTCATAAAAGAAGTATGCATATTTAAGACATTTTCTCCCTGTTTTCTTCCCTACTCCCCTAAATCACAGTCTGCAATCTCTCTTCTTTCCCCATCACTCTTGATGTAGTCACTGTGAGTTTTGTAATCAGACATAACTGGGTTTATATTCCAGATTATTAGCTGTTTGACTTTGAGAAATATATTTAATTCTATGATTGTAGGTCTCTTTGTCTGTAAAATGAGTATAGTGATACTATTGCAAAAGCTGGACAATGAATAAGGACGACTAAAGAAGAATTGATGCCTTTGAATTACGGTGTTGGCAAAGAATACTGAATATACCATGGAAGGCAGAACAACAAGCAAATCTGTCTTGGAAGAAGTACAGCCAGAATGCTCCTTAGAAGGAAGGATGGTGAGACTACATCGTACAAACTTGGGATATATTGTTAGGAGGGATCAGTCCCTGGAGAAGGACATCATGCTTGGTAAAGTAGAGGGTCAGCGAAAAAGAGGAAGACCCTCGACAAGATGGAATGACCTAGTGCCTGCAACAATGGGCTCAAACATAGCAATGACTGTGAGGATGGCACAGGACCCAGTAGTGTTTTGTTCTATTGTACATAGGGTCTCTATGAGTTCGAACTGACTCGACGGCACCTAACAACAACCATAATATTGCTATTGTGAAGACTGAAATACAATTGCATTAAATGTGAAATATCATAACATAAATTGCAGGTGATAATAAATATTAATCCCTTATTTCCTTTTCTTTTACTAAAGTCATCGATTAACAAGTCTAACTGATAGTTTATGGGCTTTTTATTAATCTTTCTTATTTGACAATGTCGATCACTCATCCTTGAACTCTTTCCTCTCTGGTCTTGGATAACAACACTTACTCCGTTACCTTCGATCACTCTGATTGCGCCTTCTCAGTCCTTTTGCCAACTCAATTTTCTCTGCTCACTCTTCTACATCCTTCCTCCAGAAGTGAACTTTCTCTTGACTTTCTCATGCCTGGTTCCTTCTTGTCATATGGATCTCAGTTATTTCAGTGAAACCTGTGAGAGCTGGAACTCAATGGGACTGTCTTGTTTTTCCAGGTTTCGTGAGTTTTTCACCTTTAACAGGGTACATTCTTACCACTTTTCTGTCACTCTCTATCAGTGGAAAATATTTTGAGTTTTCCTTTTCTGAGAAGTTTCTGCCTTACACAGTTTCTGGTTTTCAAAGGTTTTACTGTATCTCCCAGAGAGGCTTGCTGTTACCATCTAATCCAAGTTACCCCTCAAGTTACTTTCTACCACATCACCCTATTTCAGCTCTCTTCATAACCCATGCCACTAATATTTTTTCTTCTGTTTTTCTTTTTTAATCTGTTTGTTTTTTTTCTTTATTTCCTTCTTCCACTATAATGTAAACTCCAAAGATCTTACCTTGTTCCCCAGTGCTTCTCAAGCACTTATAATAGTGTCTGGCACAGAAGCGGTACTCCATAAATATTTAACACTTAAATTTTATGGACATTATGATAGTCCCCAGAGCATCACCCTTAGTCCACAACTTCTCTTTCTAACAAGATCTTTCTGAGCAAAATCACCTACTCTCAGAACTTACAGCACACAAACTAATCCAAGCGTGAACTCGTCTTTTTTTATTTTTATTTTTTTGCCAAAGCCTAACTTCTCCTCAATCTCTTCTATTTTATACCTCAACTTTAACTGCTGCCATAGTTATTTTTCTAAGTTACAGACACGAACTCATAACATCTTGCCTTAAAACCCTTCAGTGGCTCTGCATGGCTTACAGAACAGAATTCAGACTCCTTAGCTTGTTAGACAAGTTCTGTTCCTGGCCTAACTTTCTCTTGCCATTGTTTACCATTTCTCCAAATAATAAAAATTCAACAAACTTTGATGTGGTGCCTATGTGCTTCATGCAATGTGAATATAAAGTTCGGAAAGACAGAGGCCCTCTTTTCCCACAAAGTGAGGATTTGTAGAAAAACTTATCTAACAATCCATAAATAAAAGGAGAAGGGAATTGCCATTTACGGGCAATTTGTTTACTAGAACTGATCTTAAGGTACTCTACATGCATGATTTTTCATTCACTCTTTATGCAATGAGGCTGGTAATAAATTATTATCTTATTTACCTAATGAAGAAACTGAGATACATAAGCTCCTTAAGGTCAAGGATTTTAATCTGTTTTTTCACTCTTGTCTAACCAGCACCTAGAACTATAATAGGCACATGGGAGATACTCAATAAATGTTTTTTGAATGAAGAATTAGAGAAAGTAATTAATTTGTCAGAGTTACACAATCAGCAAGTAGCATGTTGGGATACCAGTCAGGTCTAACTCCAAATCCTTTCCTTCTTTCCTCCTCCTACACAATAAGGGTTCAGACTGTGTATATTTTTTTCATCATCTTATCCCCAGTGCATGCACAGAACTTGGCACAAAATAGACAACCAGGAAATAATCTTAAATAAATGATCTCACAAGGTTCTTTCCTACATACAATAGATATCAAAAGATATATTTTAATAACATGATTTAAAATATTTCTAAGTTATTAAAGCATGTAAATGGAGTTGATAGAGAATAAATGAATACAATGCACATTTACCTCATCACAAAACATATTTTCAATATTCATATTTTAAAGTAATATATGCTCTAGCAGACATCACTGCCTAACATGATATTCTGAGATAGACATGACCCATTTGCTATAGTAAATTTATCCATGGGGTTATGTGCATTTACTACTAGTATATTATTGACTCCTTGAGCTACACACTTTATCAGAGAGAAGCTAAATATTTTTTCTCTTTCTGGAGGGTTCATCTTCCTAGGTCATTCAACCCAAATTTTAGTGTAACTCAAAAAACTCTGTTGCCATCCTCAATGCTGAGATCAACTCTGCTGTTTTAATATGCAATTCACTTGGCTTCATTTCATTGTTTGAAAACTTATGGAGAAAAATATTTTTTTCAAAAATCATATTGTGGATTTTAATGTTAAACAAGAAAAACAATAGTTTATAAGCAAGCCTTAAACAACAGTTTTGTACACACATGACTGTACAATATTATAATTTATTTTCCTGAGAAACACTATCAATGTAAGAACTTAGTTATTACATATACCTATAGGTATAAAAACTTATGAATAGTTCCTGGTACACTGCTTTACACTTCTTAATTTGAACACCTCTTCATTTTTATCCTCCCTCCACTAACTTCTGATAGTATCCGAGCTGTCTTGCGTTGATGATGCCACCTGGTGGCAGAGAACTGTCTGAAACAACCACATTCTCCCATGTCTCTTTTCTTCATTTTCAGAGAAATTCTCCACTATCCAGTGTTATCATTTTCCTCTTTCCTTCATCTCTACATCTTAATGAACTGCACTTTAAGTAATCTCTTTCTCACATGTACAAATACACCTTTGAAATCCTCTTCCTCTCTCAACAGCCTCCATTTCCTCAAGATGCATTTCCATTTTCTTTTCACTCTGTTGCCAATCGTGAATTTAAATAAAAACTTTCTATTGCATGATTGATTGGTATACTGAGAGGGCTAGTGGTATAAATGTTTCCAAGGAGATGGGACACATAGTTAAAGTTTAAAATAAGTGTCCCTGTCTCCCTTGTGTCCAGACCAGTACCGTACTTTTATGCAAATGTCAACCGCACCCTCCTTACCCCACTCCCATCACACCTTAGGTATTTTTGTAAGCTCCTTATGCTATTTTTTTTTTTACATGTTGCTGTTAAAAATATAAATATATAGCATAGAATGCTTATAAAAATACCTAGGAGGGGCACAGTTGCAAACAAATGTAGAACATGTGTATTATTTGTATAAAAATATGGCAATTTCCTTCCATGGAGGCAACAATGATTACCAGTATTCCAAACACATACATAGATATATCATTTTCCTCCACAAAATTCATAGCCTGGTATTGAAGCCATTCTGCACCTTTTTATTTTTCACGATAATATATTTTAGTAATATTTTCATATCAGTACATAAAGAACTGCCTCATACTTTTTAAGGGCAACATAGTATTTCACCATATGGATATATCATCATTTAGGTAACAAGTTCTCTATTGAAGGATTCTTGGTTTTTTCCTAAATCTTTTGCTACTCAGGGGCAGATTATCCAATAAACAAGGTAAGCACAGGCTTACTTGTGCCTACTTACTATCTGTGGTGAACAACTTCACATTTTTTCACAACATCAAAGATTCTGCTTCTAGGTATGGCTGGCATCTGTCTCTCTCCCAGGCCCACAGCCCCTTCCTACAGAATCGAAGCCCCTTTTCAAATTTACAGTCCCTGACAGGGGTAGATGACTCAGTAAGCAAGGTAAGCATGGGCATACTTGTTGCTTACTTACTAATCTATAGTGAACAATTTCACATGGGTTTCACTTTGATGTGGTGTGGTTAGTACCATTATTGGATAATCCGCCCCTGTTGCTACTACACAGAAAAAAATGTATATACAATGAATAGCAATGCACCATTTCTAGGGCAGCTGTACAATAAATACCTAGAAATAGAGTTACTGAGCCCTAAGGGTAGGGACAGAGAACATTAACATTTTGAGGCAAAATTCAAGATGACACACCAGCTCCCTGAGTTTTGTGAAAATGCCCAAACATAACTTTCAGACTCTAAGACTGTTTTTATCTACCTCTATATGTTTTCCTAAGTGAACTAACATTTTCTTAAGCATGAAGGAACGCAGCCTCTCTTTCTCACCTTATGTCTGCGGGGAAGAGGTTTTGGAACAATGGACTTCAAACTTTTGGAACAGAAGGTATTTGTTAACATGAAATTTCCTGAAGGAGACATTATCTCAACCAGTTATTAAACTAAAAATCTTATAAACACACAATTTGAAAAGTGCTCTGCTTAGAATCAATATAGTTTGATTCCTATCAGGGTTAGAACAGCTGTCAGTCATGTGTAATGACTGTAACAAACTGGTAAGATGATGTCATATATTACATGGCCATCACTGTTTAATTAATTTAAGAGGTAATGCTATAGAAATTATATCATATGTTTCTATATCCAAACATGTCCATTTATACACATAATCTATATATGATAGACTCAAAACTTTATAGATGAAAAGGAGGTTAAAGATATTCCAGTTTAAAACTTTCATTTTATTAAAAACTGAGAACCAGAGATATGAGGTATTATATACAAGGTATTCACATTTATAAGTAATGATATTGATGATAATAATAATAATAACATGTGTTTAATGCATGGCACACATTATGTATTCTGCTAAGTGTTTTATATGTACTAGCTCATTTAATCCTCAGAAAAATTGATAGAATCTACTATTATTTATTTTAACAGATGAGACTTAGAGAAATAAAAAATTTTCACAATGTCAGGCTGTAGTAAGTGGTAAAGCTTTGGACTAATCAGGTTGTGTTAAATCTCTATGTTTATTACCCCTCAACATTATGTGCTCTCATCACCTAGAAGAACAGAAACAACTGAACTTGGCCAATGAAGAAGAAAAAAATTGTACCTGAACGTGGTAAAAAAATGAAAGGAGTAGTGGAAGGGAAAAGAGCAGAATTGCAATAACTAAGTAAAAGTGTTTTAGAATTTTAGTTACATATGTTTTTTATAAAACACTTTTCAAGCATAGCATCCTTAAAGATTAGCATCTACATGGTCAACTGTAATAAATCAATAAGTATGTCTAGAAACTTGATTTTGCACTGTCTTTCCCTTAAGTCTCTAAGCTCAAGCCTTTAAGATTTAAGAGGGATCAGTTAGAAGAGTAACTAAATCAGCTCTTCAAGAGGATAGCAAACCTCTTACCATGGTTGACAAAATTTCTTTTTGTGGCTGGCTGTTTCAAAACCCTGCAAAGGTAGAAATTCAGATAGCTAGATAAATATGACAAATATTCTTTTCCATTGCAGGTCTCATCATCAGTGAAATGAAAGCCAGAATGAAAAGCCGACTGCAATTTAGATGTTCCTAGCATAATTAATTTTGAAATACAGCATTTACAATCACTCCTTGCAGTTGCTACACAAAAATCTTGCACAAACCTTATGGATAGATTCAACAATTTTGTGACTCTGATTAATTCACTAAATATATTCAACAAATGCCTGTGGGGTTACCCCTGGCATGCCCACCCTCTATGAGTCAAGCATAGCAGTAAACAAAACAAAAATGCTTGCCCTCATAGCATTCACATTCTACTGTGGGAGAAAAAGTAGCATACAAAGTAAATATGGAATATGTATAGCATGTTAGATAATGAAAAAGATTAAGGAGAAAAACAAAGCAGGTAAGGTGAACAGAAAGTCAGGGGTACAATTTTAAATAAAATAATCAGGAAAGGCTTTTCTGAGAAGTTGATATTTGAACGAAGACCTGGAAAAGGTGATAGAATGAATCAGGTGGATATTTTGCAGGAAAGCATTGCAGGAACAGGAAGTGCGCAGGCACTAAGGCAGGAGCATGTCTGACCTATCAAGGATAAATGAGGGGGCAGCGTGACTGGGGCTGAGAGTGAGAGGTAGAGACAGCTGGGAGAAAAGACAGAGAGGAAATGGGCTGCCCAGTCTTGAAAACCGTTTAGGTCACTGTAAGGACTCTGGCTTTAATTCTGAGTAAAAGAAACAGAGTCACTGGAGAGATTTAATGAAGAAAAAACATCCAAGTAGCAAGAAAAGCAATGATTTTAAGAATGATTTTGTTGCACTATTATGAAATTAGAATAAAGCTGGATAACTTCAAAAGAAGACTGAAAGATTCTCACCAAGGCAGCAGTGGAATGGGCACCAATAGCATATATTATGGCACATGTGGTGCTTTATACTGAGTATATAGGGTTGCTATGAGTCGGAATTGACTCATCGGAACGGGTTTTTTTTTGTTTGTTTGTTTGGTTTTTTTTGTTTATCTAGTTAAGCTGGGAACTATATTCCCCAAAATTGCCTTCTCTGTATGAGTCCCAGATAGAATTGAACAAAAGAGCAGTATGTATGAGATTTGGAAGGCAGAAGTGAGCAGTCCAGTAGTCATTCCTCTCTGAGGGTCATCAGTCAGTGGTGGCGACAGAAGGATTCAGAGGTGCCTGGTGGGTTCCAGCCTGTCTTAATTCTCCTCTACTCTGAGTCCAGCATCTTTCTGACTGCTGAGCCTGTAAACCAGCAGCGACCAGGCCCACCAATAGGTGCTTGATGGTAGAACCACAGAGGTGGTAATTATTCAGAGGCAACAATTTCCTATAGACTCCTACATAAGCTTCCCCTTGACAGTCCCATCTAGTAGCTGGAAGTACTTGATTTACCAGACTGACTGATTCTCTGATGGTCCAACTACCATTTCAGATCTTCACTTTCCCAGCTCCTTCCACAATTAATGTAAAGTCTAATTTCTGTAATAAATCCCATATCCCATCATACTCATTAGTTACTCTGCTCCCCTGCCTAGCCCTGCCTGATACAGTCCATACACAGATAACTGTCCATTTGTTTCAGCATTTTGTAAACTTAGCAAATATTAGAAAGTTTTGGAAAACCATAAAATAAACTTAAGTCCTCTGCAGGGTATGTTTGTCTCAGGACAACAATGTTTTGAGATGTTTTCAGGAAGGCTTCTCTGTGGCAGCAGAATGTGGTTTTATACCTGATCCAAGGTTTAAGAATAACGTTTAATCTCAACTTCTGCTTCCTAATGCTGTCAGTTTGGAAAATGAGAGCAGATGTTGATACAAGTGTGTTTGCCAGTCCAATACCTCGGCAAAAACTCTCTGAAGGAAAGACAACATGAAACTAGACTGAATAAATAAAGTCTTTTAAATTTATTTTACCAATCCTTTTAGCAGTATCCCCTAAAGATGAGATCTCTGCAATGAAGAATACGAAAGTGTTGTCAAGAAAATTTCTGTACTTTAATACTCCAACATGGAACATAAGAAACTCACATTAAAGAACGTCTTTCTGCATGTTTCAGTTTGAAATGCAAATGAGTGTCTTTATTCATCGGTAATTCCTGACTTCAGGGTTTCTTTTTTGCAAACATTTTGAGTGCATTCTAGTTATAGCTCAAAGAGCTAATAACTGGTATGTCTGAGTAAAAGATACGTAGATATCATTTTGGGGGAAAAAAAAAGTCTTGAGGAAATCCCTTGATGTTTATTTAAGCAAAACTCCCATTTAATCTGAATTTATGTTGTTTTCTATAATCCTATATCCTAATTGTGTGAAATACTGACTACCTGTAGAAGAGCAGTGGATGTTTTCAGCAAATTAAAGATAAAAAGAAAAAAAAAAAAAAAAACTTACGTTACTGAATACCATTGATCCAAAGTCAACAATGATTTACTCAGCTAATGTATGTTAGGGATTCCGAATTACATTGTTTTCTTTAGTGCTCCTGACCACCCTCGAGGAACTATTACTAGGCTAGTTTTACAGATAAGGAAAAGGAGAGTCACGGAAATTAAATAACTTGCCTGCATTCTTAGAGCCTGTTAGTGTCAGAGCTACAGTGTGGACCCTGGCATACTGACCTCAAATTAGTGTTCCCTCCTTCAACCTCTGTCATGTTGGTAATGGAAATAACAAAAAATCTAAACTAAATCCATTGCCGTCGAGTTGATTCTGACTCGTAGCGACTCTATAGACCCTATAGCAACACTGTAGGACAGAGTAGAACTGCCTGATAGGGTTTTCAAGGCGGGTCTGGTAGATTAGAACTACAGACCTTTTGGTTAGCAGCCGAGCTCTTAACCACTGTGCCACCAGGACTCCATTTGGAAATAATAATACTGCTCCAATATTATATTTATTCCTTATTTAACCCTTGCAGAAATACGTGTTAATTCTCCTACCACCAATTACATAGCCAATGGCTGTAGGAATTAAAGAATTAACTTTTAGTTGAATGGTTTTGTGTTAAATTTTCTTTCTATTTCTGTCAAGTAGGGAAAGAGCTTCAGCCAAAAGACCCCAGATGCTCTCCTTGAAAGCCTGGCAATCTTAAGCAAATGACTCCTTGAGCTTCATTTTTGTGGTTGTTAGTTGCTGTCTAGTCAATTCCGACTCACGGCAACCTCATGCGTGCAGAGTAGAACTGCTCCATAGGGTTTTCAAGGTTGTGACCTTTTGAAGGCAGATCACCAGGCTTATCTCCCTAGGCGCCTCTGGATGGGTTTGAACCACCAACTTTTTGGCTGGTAACAGAGCACTTAACCATTTACACCACCCAGGGACTCCCAAGAGCTTCACTGTACTCATCCATTAAAAATGGCAGGAGATCACCTTACCCTCAGGATTACAGTGAGAATTAAATGCAATAAGGTAGTCAATAAATATTAGTTTCCCTCCCTTTCCTAAAGGTCTCAGAAAACAGCCCTAGTCTGCTGTATTATTACTTCAGATAATTTCAGAAAATACTTAAGGGAAAAAGGAATCTTCAACAAAATTGTCCTGTGCTACCCATTGTAATACTTCAGGAGCTTTTCATTTAGAATAGAGTTAAATCTGGACCAGCGGGAGTTATAATGTCTTTTAACTGCTGGTTAATCTCCACAGCAATTACTACAAGTCCATGAAGGAGAAATGGGGCAGGGGGAGAGTGGTGAGGCTGCTTTAGGAAGGGTCATAGACTCCTACCCTTCTCCCAATCAAAATGGTTGATCTACTGGCAACAGTTGACATGGGCCCAATAAGGATGGGCCCCACCATCCAAAGATGTATCTGTAAAGTTTCTTGATTTTAGTTTTTAAAAATCCTTGCAAAATAGTGTCATCTATACATATATTTCACTTTTCAAAGAAAATAACAGCTTATCATGAAACAGGATAAAGCAAAAGACATCAGTCTTTTCGACTACAATGAATCACTTCTAGCTAGAGATAAACGCAGCAGTTAACAACATCTATGCTTAAGATTGACGGTCTCAAATAAAACACTTTAATAAAACCCTTACTTTTCTATTCACTTCTTCCCACTCTATCATTATAGCTCTTGCTTAATATGTTGATTTTTCGTATTTCATGACCACTTAATAATTTACACCAAAAGATTTTTTCAACACTTTACTGATTTTACTGATTTATAATCGGAACTTGCTATTATTCAGACATCCTTTCTTCATTTGACTTTTTTAGCATTCACTCAAATCTAACTTGCTTTAGCCTTTCAAGTGAACTAAAAAGGGAGGCTTTATGTGTTTTAGACTTTATTTTCTTTTGGCTTTCATTACTATTTATAGTACATATGAAGTTTCTTTGGGGGCTGAGGTGGGATTTTTGTATTTGTTGTTGTTTTTGCTTGCTGGTTGTTTGGGTTCTTTGGACTACCTTCTCAGGAAAGAATCTGAGAACAGTGCTACTTAGAACCCAGTTGACAGTGGGAGCTGAGTGTGACTGCACTCCTTTTATTGGACTATTATTTTCTTCCAATTATTTAGTGAACACCTCGTTCAATGATTCTGACATCCTCTGTTAAAACTAGTAATATAAACCAACATTCACAGAGTATGTACTATGTACCAGGCACCATTCTATAAGCTTAACTTATATCAGTTCATTCTTAGTACAATTTCATCAGGTAGAACTATTAGCCTTATTCTACAGAAAAGGAAACTGAGGCATAGAGGAATAATTAATTTGCACAAGGCCACACAATAATTAAGTAACAAAGCCAGGGAATGTGGCTTCCGAGATAATGATTCTATTAAAAAAATTTTTTTTAATCCACATGATTTTATATATCCTGTTTGTATAAATGTTAGTGTAATGAGTTTGAAAAGGTTTGGAGAAAATTTTAAGTATTTTTAAAATAAATCGCTTTGAACTATGTTTTTGTTTTATTTTGTTTTAAGAAAATGTTCTGGTTATACGCTGCTGTCCACACTTGAATTGATCAAACATGCTCCATGTTAACTTTCAGAATAATCCAAATGTTCAACTTTCTTAAGCTGTATGACTTCAAAAAATAGATAAAATTCATTTGTTTCTCATCTCAGAATGATTTTAAGAAATATTTTGAGAACTTCTTTTAAATTTTTGCTTTCATACTGGATGGAACCTCTGTGGTAAAATAAAACAAGAAGCAAGCAAACATTTGAGCATTTATGTGCCAGGGACTAACTCAAGTATGTCATATAGCTATTGTTTGTGTAAAACCACTTCCAGGTCTTGTCCATTAGCAGCAAGTACACTGCAAAGAGTATCTTCTTTTCCTGCTCAGATACAACTCCACTCAGTGCTGGGCTAGAAAAAAATGCTGAAAAACTCAGGAGAGAAAAGTAAAGCTGTGTCTTCTGTAGGCTCACTGTGGTACTCATACATCAACTGGTAAAATAACCTCCACAAATAGTTAATAATCATTATTTCTATAATGTTTACTCATTCTTTTTTCTCTCATACTCATGCTCTTAAAAAGACTCATACTCTTTAAGTCTACCCCTATTTCTCAGATAAGAAAAGAGAGTCTCACAGACTTATGACTACAAAGGTTTTACTTGAATTAATTGCTTAAAGTTGCCCTATTAATTAGACTTACCAAACCATTTTTTATTGTATCATTTATGTGCTCTAAATATTAATACATGAAAATGCCTTCCAAAAAAGCTTAACTTCAAACTGTAATGTGGTTTAGGCCCTAGAAGAATTTGATGTGGAAAAATGATCTCATTAATATGTAGAGAAGCATTAATTTTGTTTCTTAATATTCCCCAGTTTTAATAATTAAAAAGTTCTAATTTGTGACCTTGAGTAACACACATATCAGACTTAGTGAAATTACCCTGTGTTCTCTTTTTTTAAACTATTCATTGCACTCTTAACTCTTTTGCCCAGTTGGTCAGTAATTGAGAACATGCTTTAGTTTTTAATATCATTAAAATGAAAAAGTAACCAGAAAATCTATATTCTTGAACAGTTAAGTCATTTCCACAGACAAAAAGGGACTCATTAAATGAGTTGTTAGATAAAGGTTTTCTTTGCATATTATCAATGATTTAATGTTATATAATTCAGTAATTAGATAATACAATTATTTTCTATTAAAATCCCTTTTATCATTACCAAATTCAGTGAATAAAATGGAATGAAATTGTTTAAAATTTTATACTTTCATGCAAGTATGGTGGTAACAGGGGAAAGAGAAGGATAGGGAAGAAGGGAGAAGCAACAAATAAGGAATGTGGATCACTCCAGTGTTCAGATTTCTTTCTTTCTTTCTTTTTTTTTTTTTTTTTTGTTGTTGTTTGTTACATCCTAATCAGATGGAGCTCCTCTGGTTAAAGTGGAGTGAAGTGTACCCTAAGTGTGAATCCCCTTCACTGGCTCCAAACAGCTCTTGAGCACCATCTCAGGATCTACACTTTGATATTAACTGACTGTTAGCTCTGAAAATCTACTATTCCGAACCTAGCAAATGAGAATGTCAATGAAATTGTGAAGGAGGTACTTGCCTGCATTCAGAATCTGACTATGTGAGTTGCCCTGGTCATACTGAGATGCATTATGGAAATGCCTCTCTCTGGAGATAAGGGGCTATTTCTATTCATCTTATCTTGAACTATATCCGGAAAAGGAGTGTACACCTGTGGGAGTCAATAAATAATTTAAGATAATTACTGGGAACATCTTGCTCTGACTGGTTCCATTTCCAGAGTCAGAGAAGAAAGCATCCTGTGTCTTTCTGATAAGCAAGTCAAAGATCCCAGGATAATGGACATGCTCTATGCACAGAATCACAACCAGATTTTGGGCATTTTACTTCTGTGAAGTGAAGGGAAGAGGAACAGTAAAAAGAAATGAAGAAGAGCCCAGAGCAGGAATACTGCCTCAAAAAATAAATATGCTACCTGTTATGGTTAAGGTTGTGTGTCAACTTGGCTGGGCCATGATTCTCAGTGGCTGGGCAGTTATGATGTAGTTTGACAGTTGTATAATGATGCCGTCACCTCCATGATGAGATCTGATATAATGTGATCACCTCCATGATGGGATCAGCTGTGAGTAGCCAATCAGTTGAAAGGAAGTTTCCTTGGGGTTGTGGCCTGCATTCAATATAGGTAAACTTTCTGGCAAAGCTCGCTGGCTTTTGCTTACTCTGGATCCTGCAGCTGGCTCCTGTTCATCTGTCCTCCAGTTCTTGGGACCTGAGCTAGCAGCTTACCTGCTGATCTTGGGATTCATCAGCCTCCACAGTCTAGATCTTGGGTTTGCCAGCCTCTGCAGCTACATGAGTCAGGAGAGGCCTCTAGCCTGACTCATGGATTTAGCACTTTCCAGCCTCTACAACTGCATGAGCCATTTCCTTGATATCTCTCTCTCTCTCTGTCTCTCTGTCTCCGTCTCTCTCTGTCTATATATGTGTATATATATATAGATGCTTCACTGGTTTGCTTCTCTAGAGAACCCAGCCTAAGACACTACTACAAAAAATAAATATGCAAACAAGAAAAACCAGGCCCAAGGAAGAAATAAATAAACAGGAAAGCTAAAATTCTAGAATAAGGTTGTTCCAAACCAATAACATCTACACCTTGCTCAAATAAAAAGTTGTTTATGTACACCATGCATGACAACCAAGAAAGAGCACAGACACTAGAACAGAGGCTCCTGGGTCTGAATCTCATATCCACCACTGAACGGCTGCATGACATTGGGAAAGCTACTTACTCTGTTTAAACTTCAATTCTTTTATCTGTAAAACAAGGATAACAATTTGAATCTCAAAGGTCCTTGAGAAAAGTGAATGTGATAATATATATAAGGTGCCAGAACAGAGCCCAGCACATAATAGGTCATATGTCAACACTGTTTGACAAGATCTGCCCATTGATACTGAGTGATCCAGGCACCATGTGGGATTGTAAGATTCTGTCCAGTAAGATGCTCAATCACCTGCCTCAGGTGAGTTTCGTGGGCCCAAGTACTCAACAAATGATAGTGAGCTTGGAGATTCTCACCTCATGTAATTCAGGTAATGCACCTTGTCCTACACAGTGCAAAATACATATTATTACAAATCTCTTATATCAGGAGAATATTTTAATAGGAACTACCTGTGGTTCTTCAACAGAAGAATCTATGTATAATATACTATGGGTTATGCTTACTATAATATAAATGTGTGAACATTTAATAAATCAGTCCCTCTGCATTAGCAACTGCAGTATATCTGGGAGAGGGCTGCACCTTCAGTAAAATAGGCTGTGCTCCATGATTCTTTGTTAGTCATCACTTGAGATTTTTTTAAAGTGTTTTTTACTTAATCTAGTTTTATTTTTAAATTCCAGATGCCTTGGTATATAAAGTTGCAACCATGAGATACAGATCACCAAATTATTTCCTTCTCTGACCTGACTTAACTTTAATTTTATAAATAGCCATCCAGGTGTAAAGCACTGAGAAATTACATCTTTCCTAAGATTCAGAGTTAGTAAAATGTACCATAAAATGTACTATACAATTTTTACACTTTTTTTTTCTTATCAAGTGCCTAATATGTGCCAGGCACTGACTATGAATGAAAAGTGGTCCCCACCCATAACAGGTTCCCAATTCAATAAGGGGATAGACATATAAACAGTAATTGAATTATAAGGTTGTTGTGGGAGTCCAGACATCCTGTTTCATCTAACACAATGTGAACCTTGGATCTACTACTTAACCAGACACAACTGGTCAACAAATTCTGAATGACAAATTAGGATTAATACTGATATATCCTTTCTTTGCTTTTGTAACTTTAAAAAAAAAAAAAATCTAGTCCTCCATCAAAAAAACAAAAGATTCCGTATCTTTAACTCTGGCCAGATAAAAGACGCTTCAACTGTTTCTAACTTAGCAAAAATACAACTGACATTCATCTAAAATCCAATTTAAGAGTACACAAATGATCAATTATATACGTATAAAAGGATATGCTTGGTAAAGTAGAGAGTCATCGAAAAAGAGGAAGATCCTCAACGAGACGGACTGACACAGTGGCTGCAACAATGGGCTCAAACACAGCAACGATTGTGAGGATGGTGCAGGACTGGGCAGTGTTTCATTCTGTTGTACATAGGGTCGCTATGAGCCAGAATCGACTAGATGGCACCTAACAACAACATATATATACGTATGTATGTATATATATAGATAGATAGATAGATAATATTCATATTCAAACATGTTTAGGCTAACAGGATGCCAAGAGCCAAACTTTCAACCAATTTGGGAATCATAGCAAAATATGGTAGAACTGGAACAAACTACTGTCATACGAGAGGGCATTTTTATTTTTGGTCAAACAATCTACATGCCTGGTTCTCATTTTAAAGCCTTATCAAGTCCAGGGCATCATCAATTATACATCTATCTTTTCTGTATTTCTCTACAACCTGTGCTTATCTGAGCCCTGGTGGCATAGTGGTTAGGAGCTCGGTTGCTAACCAAAAGGTTGGCAGTTTGAATCTACCAGGCACTCCTTGGAAACTCTATGGGACAGTTTTACTCTGCCCTATAGGATTGGTATGAGTCAGAATCAACTCAACAGCAACTTTGTGTGTGTGTGTGTGTGCTTATCTAGATCGAGAGAGGGGGTTTTGTATTATAAATATAAAATACTTCGTAATATATATACACATTACATACACAATGTATAGCTACTCAGAATAGGAGGAATCAACTCAATATGTAAAATATACATATTTCATCTTTTATAAGAGAGATAGTCCACCTGTCACCACAACAAACAATGCCATCACACTGGCAAGCCAGGGGCACACACTGAGCCTTCTGAAAAGAAGAAATAAGGACTGGTTGTGAGATAACTTAAACCAGTTTAGAAAAACAACCAGGTACAGCAGTGTAGAAAATGAAAGTAAATCACCTGACTAAGGCTTTTGCCAGGTCATTTTACTGAAAGTCATGTACAACATTAGCATTTAAATTTTTCATTTAGCTTGTTGTTGTGTGTGTCACGTCAATTCCAACTCATAGTGACCCCATGTGACAGAGTAGAACTGCCCTATAGGGTTTCCTAGGCTATAATCTTTATGGGATCAGATCACCAGGTCTTTTCCCCTTCGGAGTGACAACCACCAACCTTTCGGTTAACGGCCGAGTGCTTAACTATTGTGCCACCAGGTCTCCAGGGATACTATTATTATTAATTATGATAATTTGTTTATTTTTTTTTATCATCATCTACAACATACAAACTTTGATTAAAACAGTTTAACTCCAGGGTACCTCAAGCCCTAATTCCAAATGCTCCATTAAATGTCCTTTGAAGCATTCAGCCCTCTTGTCACGGTAAAGAACTATATTTCTTTATTACCCACTCTTAATGGAAAGGAATATTATTGGGTCAAATTACTAAGTTTAGAAAAGGCATTAGTCATGCACTTGCTAACACCAACAAAGAAAAAAACTGCTATGGTTTTTATTATTCCTTGTGCTTTAGATCGTAAGATACAATAATCATCAGTGTTGACATAGATGGCGAATGCCTCTGATAACCTTCACAATGTTTAAAGCTCTTTGCAGAACTCCTAGCTTTAGAGAACTAAGAGTAATCCGGTGTTTTTACATGGTTGTCCTGTTTATTTCAAAACTTTTCTTAGTGTGTTGGGGGTAGTTCTTGGGAGGGCAGGCTTTAAGGTGACAGTATTTAACTGAAATCTCTTACTGACTTTTCACTAGTTGTAAGAAAAAGAAAATACACTCAAATGCTACATGCCCATAATGACTTTTACTTCAAATTTTTTGCTTAAAATTCATTGATTTATTTCTTTTAAACACACATTTAGGTCTATGTGAGGGGAGAGACAGGGTTGTCAGTGTTTAAAAGAAGAAAAAATTCATTTCGATGTATCTAGAACTAACTCAAAAGGGGTAATAATATCTAGAAAACAAGTGTATAATACTTTGCAGGCTAGAATAAAACCATCTTAAAAAATAATAATTTTAAAGGAAAAAATATATTATTGGGAATTTAAAATATGAAAAAGACAAGCTGGACTTTTTTAAACTTAAATATTTCCCTTCTTAATGTAAATATTAGAAGTTCACTTAAATACTTAGGGTGCTTAAATTAATAGCAGGGATAGAAGTCCTCAAGAAAGTAATTTTCTTTTTAATTTATAAAATCAAAATCTGGCATAAAAAAATTTAGTAGGTTTCTGAATAATTTCTTAAAGCAAACTTTTTCCTGACCAAGAATGTCATATTTAAAATAATCAGACCATAAAATGTTACATAATCAGACATTCTCAAAAGGCAACACAATAATTTTGTATCATAAATGGATGAAACAAAGTGAACGCCTTAAAAGCTAATATGTTACACCAGCCTATTCAGCAATTTTTCTGTACACATTTTGAAAAGTAAAAGCATTGTAGTGGACTAGACTTTCTTGTATCACAATAAACCAGATGATGTTTGAGAATGCTAAGCCATAAACTCCACTAAGAAGTTAATTAATAACAAAACCCTAAACAAGGAAAATACTTATCTAGAGGTTTTCCTATATACTAATGAAGTTGTTGGAAGAGGAAGATGTGATTGTGGTTTAATGAGTTCCTTATGCCCTCAGGACTTATTATAGCCCTAGAGTTAGTTATTCAATAAATACCTGTTGACTTACTGGTATCTCAGCCTATTAGTTAAAGAGTGAATTTTATTCATCAGTTAAGAATATTATATTCTAGTGCAGTAGTTTAAAAACTTTAGTGTACATCATAAGAATCACCTGCGGGAAATAAATCAGAGATTTCTGGTGTGTACCCCAGAGCTTTTGATTCACTAGGTCTGGGGGGATCCCAAATTTGCATTTGTAATAAGTTTTCAGGGTGATGCTCATGCTGCTGGTTCTGGGACCACGCTTTGAGAACTAGTCTTCTAATTTAAAATGTTTCTAGTTCCTTTCCCAAAGAATGAGGGATATGGTATCACTAAAAAGCTCCCAATACTCAAGTGAATTGAGAAAATCTAAGCTATTATTGTTTAGCTAAAGCTGTCGGTAAGGAGCCCGGGTGGTGCAGTGGTTAAGCGCTTGGCTATTAATTGAATGGTCAGTGGTTCAAACCCACTGTGGGAGAAAAGACCTGGTGATCTGCTCCCATAATGATTACAGCCTAGGAAACCCTATGGGGCAGTTCTCCTCTGTAATATAGGGTCACTATGAGTCAGTATCCACTGGAAGGCACACAACAACAACAAAGCTGTCAGTAGCATTCTAGCTGAAGGATAGTTTCATATATTAGTTGCTAGGGCTAAACTCTACAGCAGCTACTGAATTAAAAACTTTTAAGAGCAGACCACTTTTGCTCTTTCTGCCCCAACCCTAATTTAACTTATCTGATGCCTGCAATTAATTCTCAGTGAGGTATTTTAACACAGAGCTGAGTAATTTTACTTCAACCATCTCTCTATATCAGAATTTTCCAGTAGAAATATAATCTAAGCCATCAATGTAATTTTAAATTTTCTAGCAGCTACAGTAAAAAAGTAAAAAGAAACAGACAAAATTAATTTTAACAATATATTTTGTTTAACCCAATATATCCACAATAATATTGTTGAAATGTGTTACAATATATAAAAAGAAAATTAATGAGATATTTTACATTTTTGTACCAAGACTTTGAAATTTGGTGTTCATTTTATATTTACAGCACATCTCACTTTGGATGCTAAATTTGCAGTGCTTAAACTGAAATGTAGTCTAACCAAAACAATAAAGCTTCCTTTAACAGAAAAAAAAATATTTTACACTGCTTTAAGTTTAAATTTAAATTTAATTTAAATGACATTAAAAAAAAATTTCTCAGTCATACTAGTCACACTTCAATTGCCTGATAGCTACATTTGGATAAGTGACTAATACCATAAAGGACAGAACAACTCTATATACTTAACCATAGAATAAATCCATTTCCTTTGGCAGGACACTTGGGAAGACTAGGGATAGAGGATTATATTAGTGAAATTCTTGAGCCTTTAAAATAACACTCAAGTTCCACTGAACGTAGTAGAGGAAGAATGGGACAGCTTGGAGAGAAACAAAACTCAGTGATATGATGTCACCAAGCTAGAAGAGCAAAGATCCCATCCTTACTGAAAATCCCTTTTGTTTAAATAACAAAGCACAGCTGAAAGTTGAAAACTCAATGATCCTACAAAAGTCATTATTTTATTGTATTTTTATTCTTAATTCCCCAAAGATTTCTGTTTTGAGAACTAAATGCTGTTCTAAGTCTAACACGAAACACTCTTAAATTCAAATATCACTAGCAAGACAGTCAATTTATTGACAAATAAAATTATTTATTCTAAATGTCCCCAGCCTTCTTCAAAAGGATTTTTTGCATTATTCAAAATTAATTTCAGTTTTACATCAAGTTCATAAAGAAGGATTTTACTTTGATAAATCAAATTTTAGAAATTGACAAAAGGAAGTAGTAGGAATTATAAAATAATTCTGGAATATCTGTCATTGATCAACTAATATTATTTACAAGAAACTTAACATGTAAAGGCGTTTTTATTGGTCTAATTCTGTGATATAGTTTAATTATTAAATTTAACTCTCCACTCACAGGGGGTTATCATCCCTGTTTTACAGATGAGAAAAGTGATGCTTAAAGTGTATCATTTTCCCAAGGTCACAGGGCTAGTAAATGCTCCAGTTTTGCCTGTGTAGAAGGCCAGGCTGTTTCGACTATAAGACTCCGGGACCATGAAATAATATAGACTCTCACTTCACAAAGACAATTATTCCTAAGCTAATAATGCAGGAATCAAAATTATTGGCATGTATTTCACTTTAATCAGAGAACTACTTCTGGAATCTCAGTGCCTGAAGAAAACAGTTTATATAACAGTTTGTATATGATCCACAGTACTGTATTTAGAGCAATAAGGGAAAAGGACAGTTCACTGAAACTTGGACCTAATCTGAGTTGCACTTTAGACAACTGGTGCTCTCTTACTTTTTACTTTATACTGTATAGTCTGGATTTTGTTTTACTAAATTTTTATTAAAATTTTGCATTCCTTAGTCATAGGACTCATTGGCAATAATGACACATTCTGTACACTAACTCCGACCAGTATGACATGCCTGGATATCTCCAATTATCTCAAAACGTCAAGGAATTTTTCTCCAAAAGTCATTTAAAGTCAAAGTAATTTAATTTCAGTTTTTTTAAAGTAAAAATACATATGACCCCATTAATAAAATTAGAAGAGGGAGGAAAGAAGAGTAATTCAAAAATAAGAGCCTTGGAATGCACCTTCTGCAAATTATACTGTTTCTATGAATATGAGAATGTGCAGTTGAGTAGCAAAAACATTAGGTATCCCTACTTAGAAGCACTCAATTGAGCACTTAAAACAACACCTAATTGTGCTCTGGAGGAACCTTCACATAGATCAAGAGGCAGTCACTGGAACAGAACAAGGGGATACTACGTGGTTTAAAGTCAGGAAAGGTGTTTGTTAGAGTTGTACCCTTTCACCATTCTTTTTCAGTTTGTATGCTGAGCAAATAATCTGAGAAGCTGGACTATATGAAGAAGAACCAGACGTCAGGACTGGAGGAAGACTCATTTACAGCCTGCATTATGCAGAGGACACAACATTGCTTGCTGAAAGTGAAGAGGACTTGAAGCACTTACTGATGAAGATCAAAGACTACAGCCTTCAGTACGGCTTACACCTCAACATAAAAAAAAAAAAAAACCCTCCCAAATGGACCAATAAGCAACATCATGATAAACAGAGAAAAGATTGAAGTTGTCAAGGATTTCATTTTACTTGGATCCACAATCAACACCCATGGAAGCAGCAGTCAAGAAATCAATGACGCATTACATTGGGCATTGGGCAACTCTGCTGCAAAAGACCTCTTTAAAGTGTTAAAAAGCAAAGATGTCACCTTGAAGACTAAGGTGCACCTGACCCAAGCCATAGAGTTTTCAACTGCCTCTTATGTATGCAAAAGCTGGACAATGAATAAGGAAGACCGAAGAAGAATTGATGTCTCTGAATTACAGTGTTGGCAAAGCATATTGAATATACCATGGACTGTCAAAAGAACGAACAAATCTGTCTTGGAAGAAGTATAGCCGGAATGCTCCTTAGAAGCAAGGATGATGAAACTTCATCTCACATAGTTTGGGCATGTTATCAGGAGGGATCAGTCCCCAGAGAATTATTATGCTTGGCAAAGTAGAGGGTCAGGGAAAAAGAGGAAGACAATGAGATGGATTGACACAGTGGCTGCAACAATGGGCTCAAGAATAACAACGATTGTGAGGATGGTGCAGGACCGGGCAGTGTTTTGTGCTGTTTTACATAGGGTCGCTATGAGTCGGAGCCGACTTCATGGCACCTAACAACAACAACAGTTAGATGCACAGACATGAAATTTCCAATATTGCTGCCTCGAAGAACCATGTAGATTGAAAAAATCAATCTGAACCAACTCATTGACTGGGTAACTCAGTTTTAGAAACAAAGCCTGTCTCTCTATACATCATCCTAAATAGACAGGCTTTCAGATGTGGATAATAAAATACTATTTATTTATAACCCACCATTTACTGAGTTCCTACTATGTGCTCTGTTCTGTGATATCAGGAAATAGTAAAATGCCTCTGTATTGTAACTGACAAAAATTGTTACTGAAGTTTATAGATTTCTCTACATCAGTAATTCATGCATAGAAAGCAGGCAATTACTAAGAGCTGTCATAACTGTTAATAAAACAGGAAACAATTTGGCTTTCTAGCCCTCAGCTTCTGCTATTCAGTGTTGCAATTTGCATTGTGCTTTAGGTCCTTCTCTTAAAGTCAGCAATGGAAGAAATATTGGTAGTCGTAGACAATGAAAGTTGTCCTAATAAAGCAATGATAACTTCGTATTCCACTAAGTGTTCACACAACTGGCAATACTGAAGTCTGAATGGAGTTTATGGTTTCAGTAAAACTGAACTTGTGGAAGTTAGGAGTAGTTTTACTTTTTAATGAGGTGAAAATGGGAAAAATGATCATTTGTAATTAGATTAACTCTTAAACTAAAAGTACTATCTACACTAGCTGGTATTGATCATAATATAGATTACTATATAATCTATGTGTTTAAAAATTTACATAGGAAACCATTAAAATAAGGAATTATAGTAACATAAATATAATGGATGAATGCTGAATTCTCTTATGCACCAACAAACAAACAAAACAACAAAGGAAGAAGACAGAAAATATTAACTGAATGCCTAGTGTGTGCCAGACATTGTGCTAGGCTCTGGATCTATGGTGATGATCTTTACCCTACACATTAAAGAACATGAAGGACATTTACAAGGAGATGGTTAAAAGGAGTTAATCTCTAAGGAGTAGGACTGGGTTTTAAAGAGACATAGATGGACTCTTTTTACTTTATACTATACAAATCTGAATTTTGTTTCATTGAATTTTTGTTAAAATTTTTAATGTATTAATATATATACTTTTTAATTTTCTAATTTTTTCAAGCCTTATATTAAGACTAGTTCAAGAAGAAGTCTAACAACAGAGGACAAATTTTAACAGATTATGAAAATGTGACTCACCATCTTGATACTCTATTTCTTCAGTTTACTTTCATTTTGAAAAGTACCATGCACAAGCATGAATACATACACATGCATACACACATGCATGTGTATAAAAAAAAAAAAAAAAAAAAAAAAAAAAAAAAAAAACCCAAACCCATTGCTGTCATTTGTGACTCATAGAAACTCTATAGGACAAAGTAGAACTATACACATACACAAAAACACAAACATATAAAATGAGATAATCCTAATTGTATTTTAGGAGTAATTTTGGAATGGGTCTCTAGTCCCTAAGGTCAAGCAGCTGTACAATAGAAGACTACATGGGGAAGGGTCCCAGGTGGTGAAATAAAGGGAGCTGGTTTAATTTTGTCTGGGATAAGACAATATGTTAGCTTAAGTAGGACAAAACCAACCAAACCCACTGCCAGAGAGTTGATGTCGACTCCTAACGACCCTATAGGACAGAGTAGAACTGCCTCTGGTGTTTACTCTGTGTGGCTCAGCACTTGGAGGGCAATGGCTGCTCTACACACATTAGTGATTAATCAGAGTCTCCTGATAGATTTTTCTAACCCATCAACAACTGAATTCTACAGACAAATCTGAGTCAAGATTTGGATGGGGCTATTTATAAAATCTATCAATCAAGAGCCAGTTTAATTTAAAGATGATTATTGTCATTGATGATATACCAATATGAAATTAAGTTACATTATTAAGCCCTACTTTATAGACGAGAGATAAAAGTAAAAAGGGGGAAAAAAGTACCTGACAACTCTCCCCAGCCTTTTTTGGAGGCAATCTGAATAAAACAATAAAACAAATTTATATTGTCTTATGTCACAGGCCTTTTAACATTCTTCAGTGTCTCATTTCTTGTGATGTGAATGTATTAAGAAGTAGATTTTTCAGAAGATGATATTCCTTTAACTTGAAACACCAAGAACTATTGGAATGACATTTTAGAAATTCTTGCTCTGTCACTTCCTAGAATAAGGAGGTCAAAGCTTTATTGATGTGTAACTTAACCTCACTGAAGGTAAAGTTTTATTCAGGACTTCTGACTCCTATAATAGCTATCATTACTCATTTTAGTAACAAACAGATGTCAGGCTTGTCTATCAGAAGTAAATAGAAATATCTTGGGGTTCATAAAACCAATGGACGTTATAAGAATTAACGCTTACAAAGATATCTTTCTTTTAGGACAAGGATGACCCATGTCTAACCTTTTCATTTCACACAAACATTTCTAAATATCTTTAAGGTAGTAAACATATAAGCAAAATATAATTTTCAAATTACCATGCTAATTGAGAAGAGCAGAGCTAATTTGAGACTAAAATAACGTTAACTCATTTATTTGACTATATAAAGTTTTTTTATAATTTTTGATTGATAAGAGATTCACAGAATTTCATTATTCTTTTCTAGTCATCTAGTCTCATCTAGTCTTAAAATAAGAATTATATTTATATTATATAAGATTCTATTATACATCTATAATCAAATAATAACATCCCTAATGTATTCACAATATAATATTCATATTACAGAGGAAGAAACTAAAACCAACAGATTATGTTTTTGACAGATTTATACAAAAATATATGTATCATACTGGGAATATGCCTTCTCTGAATTGGGAGAAAAGTGGGTAAGAAAATCAAGTATGAATTGGGTATCAGCAGAAAGTCCATCACAAATTTATCATCATATTACATGATACAAGTAAACCAAACATAAAAAACAAGTAAAATAGGAAAGAGAAATGCTTTATACTGCATTTGGCTTGAGGGTACAGATAAACTAATATTAATAGAAAAAGTCATGTTTACATTCATTTGCTTTTCTCATTTGTCTTTAGACTTCATATCTTCTATCGGTCTCCATATCTATGCCATCTAACTGATGCTTCAGAATTTATCCCAGTTAGCTTCACTCTTGGGAAACTTGCGGAGTAAAGAACTATGTTTTAAATTTAAAACTCTTAGCAGACATGATTTTATGTGTGTCACTTTCCTTTTAATCTGCATATATCACAGCACAGAAAGCTGAAAATGAATTTAAATTTAGTTCAAAAATCTAATGCAATATGTGCCTCTAAAACTTAGTGTCCTAGTTTATCTTAAAATACAAAATCTTTCTTTCACAAATTAAAAAAATAAAAGAAGAAATGACATCTTATAATTGGTCAATAACTAGTTATGCAAAAGGCCCAAATCTCCAAACAAAACAAATAAGGAGCAAGCTGATAGCATTTCGTTTTTTATTTTGGAAACTTTATTTTCGCTAGCATTTAAAAAATCAATTTAATTTGGTATAATGAACCTTCAGAGTTGGTGGCAGTGAATCTTATTATGGATGACTCTTCTTCCATGAAAATATAATATAGGTGCTGGTTTTATAACTCTTTGCTCTCTAGAAAGTCAGAGAGTCATGTATTGAGTGCTACAAGGGGAGAAAAGAACTTGAAGGCATGCATACTTTTCCCATTTATTCTTTGTTAGACTTTGTCTCAGACATACATTTTAGAAAAATGTGTATGGTCGATAATTGGCATAATCAGAAAAGTGTAACAGGGAAGACTGCAGAAAGAATTACATTTGAAATTATTATGAACAAACGGAAAGAAAACCAAACAGGAAATATTATTAAATTGTTATGTGCTGGGCACGGCATACTTAACAACAAACATTCATTGGGCATCTAGTATATGCCAGAGTTTTTGCAAGCCATCTCATTTAATCATTTTGACAATTTTCTCTGGCAATTTCTGCTGTTCCTATTTTACTAGCAAGGAAGAGATGTTAAGGATTTTCTTTTCCTGAGATCATGTGACTAATAAATAGCAGACCTAGAACTTGTACACTGACCTTGGAAGCTAGGTCCTTTCCTATTTCACGTCATAACATAAATCCAGGAGTTTGAAAAATGAATTGCTGGAGGCAGGGACAAGATGGTGGAGTAGTCAGCACTTCCGGTGGACCCTCTTACAACAAAGACCCAAAGAAACAAGTGATTCTATTATATATGGCCATCTGGGGGCCCTGAACATCAAAGGCAGAGTTGAGGAACCGGACTCAGTGGCAGGGGGAGGGAGAGACAGTTGGGAAGCAGCAAGGAGTTGCCAGACCTGACCTGGCGAGCTCCTGAGCCTTTCAGGCCTGAGCAGCTTGGGGATGAGTGGTGAGGCAGGCAAGCAGCCATGCTTGGGAGGCGCATTTTCTGCACCGTAAGAGACCCAGAGCCAGAGGGACTACACGGCCACCCAGAACGAGTGAGAAGCAGCCCTCAATGAAAGATAAGAACTTGCATACAGCCTACCACACGGATCAAAAACACCCCCCTTAGGGAAAAAACTCTCACCCATTTACCTCCCCGCTCCCTGCTCTGCACTGGGTCCCAGACCAGCTTCAGCAATTGCCAAGTTCCATGGGCCAGACGTAGGATCTGTCACATGCCCAGAGCCATTCTCCCTGCCTTGGAGAGTGAACAAATTAACAAATGGGTAAAAATAAACTGCCAGCTCCCCTAAGCCAGGAACCCAGGGTAGGGACAGCTCCTTTGCCTAGGCACAGGCATAAGGGATCCACAGACTTTGAGTGCCTTTTCGCCTGAATAGAATTGTGTGGGCCCATCTCAACAGCGTAGGCCCTCGTTACCACAGTACAACAGGGTATATACAGGAACTCTAACTTCAACTGTTTCAGCTGTGAAGTGGCAGGTTCCTGAAATCTGACACTGCTCTGTGTATTAAGCAGGGTCTTCACCTACCCACTTCAGGGGCCTGAGGAGTGGTGGCTCCACCCATGCCACCTAACCACCTGCGATAGGGGCCCATGAATAAGGGGTGACCCACAGTCCTTACAGCCAACAGCATTAGGTGCTCACAGTCCAGCTGCAAAACCCACCCACCTACACGCTCTAGGGAACAGAGACATGCCTTCCTCCTGGACACTCAAGGGTAGATGTCAGCCACCTGCCTTGCTCAGAGTGTGTCCCCCTGCTGCAGCTAGATGCCTGTGCCTACACCAATCACTCATGCCTGTCTAGGACTGTAAGTGAGAGCCTACACCACACACTTGGTGGCTATCTACCTGGACAGCTGAGCTGAATCCATACAGAGGAGTGGGCAGACTCCTAAGCTCACATATCTAGTAACAGATCTAATCACCTGGTGACAGGACATTAGCACTTTAAAGCTGCCAATAATCAAACTAGCTCATACGAGCAGCCTTGATATTTAAGCATATCAAAACAAAAAAAGAAGCTAGGACACGATAAGCAAACATAAATAAATATACAATTTATTGATGACTTGGAGAAAACAGTCAATATCAAATCACATAAAGAGGCAATCCATGATGGCTTCAGCAAGCTCCCAAAATAAAAAAAAATCTAGAAATTTTCCAAGGAGGAAAATTTCTCAGAATTACTGGAGCCAGAATACAAAAGATTAATATCCAGAACTCTTCAAGAAATTCGGAAGGAAATTAAGCAAAAGATAGAATATGCAATAGAGGTAAAAAGATTAGAGAAGAGCACAATGACAAATTTAATAGGCTGCAAGAATCCATAGAGAGACAGCAACCAGAAATCCAGAAGACTAACAATAAAATTTCAGAATTAGACAACTCAGTAGAAAGTCATAGGAACAGAACTGAGGCAGTGGACCTCAGAATTAGTGACTGAAGATAAAGCACTTGACACCAACTTATTTGAGCAAAAATCAGATAAAAGGGTTTAAAAAAATGAAGAAACTCTAAGAATTATGTGGGACTCTATCAAGAGGAATAACCTATGAGTGATTGGAGAAACAGAACAGGGGATGATAACAGAAAATACAGAGAGAATTGTTGAAGATTTGTTGGCAGAAAACGTCCTTGATATCGTGAAAGATGACAAGATATCTATCCAAGATGCATCGAATCCCACTTAAAGTAGATCCCAAAAGAAATTCACCATGACACATTATAATCAAACTTGCCAAAACCAAAGACAAAGAGAATTTTAAGAGCAGCTAGGGATAAACGAAAAGTCATCTACAAAGGAGTGTCAATGAGAATAAGATCGGACTACTCAGCAGAAACGATGCAGGCAAGAAGGCAATGGGATGACCTATATAAAGCCTGGAAGGAAAAAAAATGACAGCCAAGAATTATATATCCAGCAAAACTGTCTCTCAAATATGATGGCAAAATTAGGGCATTTCCAGATAAACAGAAGTTTAGGGAACTTGCAAAAACCAAACAAAATTATAAGCAATACTAAAAGGAGTCCTCAGGTGAAAAAATCAGTAACATCACATAACAACCCAAGACTAGAACACAGGACAGAGCAACAAGATATCAACCCAGATAGGGAAGTCGCAAAAGTAAATCAAAGCTAAAACACTGAAAACAGGGAAAAAAGATATTGATATGTAAAAGATGACAACATTAAAATAAAAGAGAGGGACTTAAAAAATGTAGACATAGATTTTTCATATGAAGAGGATGTCAAGGCAATATAAAGAAATAAAAGACTGCTATAAACTTAGAAAAATAACGGTAAATATTAAGGTAACCACAAAGGAAACTAACAATCCTACAAGTCAAAATAAAAAACTAGAAAAATAAAAAGACTCAGCAAACACAAAATCAACCACAATGAAAACGATGAAAACACATAAAGAAACATGATTCAGCACAGAAAATTAAGTGGAACAAAGAAACTGTGAACAGCACACAAAAAAAGACATCAAAATTACAGCAATAAACTCATACCTATCAATAATTACGCTGAAAGTAAATGGAATAAATGCACCAATAAAGAGACAGAGAGTGGCAGATTGGATAAGAAAACACGAACCGTCTATATGCTGCCTACAAGAGACACACCTTAGACTTAAAGACACAAACTAAAACTCAAAGGATGGAAAAAAATATATCAATCAAACAACATTCAAAAAAGAGCAGGAGAGGCAATATTAATCTCTGACAAAATAGACTTACAAGTAAAATGCACCACAAAGGATAAGGAAGGACACTATATAATGACTAAAGAGTCAATACAGCAGGAGATAACCATAATAAATGTTTACGCATCCAACGACAGGGCTCCAAAATACATAAAATGAGCACTAACAGCACTGAAAAGGGATATAGGCAGCCCCACAATAGTAGTAGGAGACTTCAACATATCACTTTCTGTGAAGGACAGAACATCCAGAAAGAAGCACGATAAAGACACGGAAGAGCTAAATGCTACAATCAACCAACTTGATCTCATAGACATATACTGAACATTGCACCCAACAGCAGTCAAGTATACTCTCTTTTCCAATGCACATGGAACATTCTCCAGAATGGACCACATATCAGGCCATAAAGCAAGCCTTAACAATATCCAAAGCATTGAAATATTACAAAGCATCTTTTCTGACCATAAAGCCATAAAAGTAGAAATCAATAACACAAAAAGCAAGGAAAAAAATAAATAAAACACATGGAAACTGAACAACACCTTGCTCAAAAACTACTGGGTTACAGAATAAATTAAGGATGGAATAAAGAAATTCATAGAATCAAACGAGAATGAAAACACATCCTACAAGACCCTTTGGGACACAGCAAAAGCAGTGCTCAGAGGTCAGTTTATGGCAATAAATGCACACATCCAAAAAGAAGAAAGGGCCATAATCAAAACATTAACCCTACAACTGGAACAAGTAGAAAGAGAGCAGCAAAAAGAAGCCCTCAGGTGTCAGAAGAAATGAAATAATAAGAATTAGAGCAGAATTAAATGAAATACAGAATAGAAAAACAATTGAAAGAGTTAACAAGCCCAAAAGCTGGTTCTTTGAAAAGATCAACAAAATTGATAAACCATTGGTCAAACTGACAAAAGGAAAACAGGTGAGAAAGCAGATAACCCGTGTAAGAAATGAGATGGGTGATTTCACAACAGACCCAACTGAAATTAGAAGAATCATAACAGAATACTATGAAAAATTGTATTCTAACAAATTTGAAAAGCCAGAGGAAATGGACAAATTTCTAGAAACTCACTACCTACCTGAACTAATACAGAGGTAGAACAATTAAGCAAACCATAACAAAAGAAGGGATTGAAAAGGTAATTAAAAGACTCCCAACAAAAAAGGAAAAATGCCCTGGCCTGGATAGCTTCACTGGATAATTCTACCAAACTTTCAGAGAAGAGATAACACCATTACTACCAAAGGTATTTCAGAGCATAGAAAAGGATGGAATACTCCCAAACTCATTCTATGAAGCCAGCATAACCCTGATAGCAAAACCAGGTAAAGACACCACAAAAAAAGAAAATTACAGACCAATATCCCTCATGAACATTGACGCAAAAATCCTCAACAAAATT
>NW_004443972.1:18659074-18667179 GCF_000243295.1 Trichechus manatus latirostris
TACGACAAATCCGATCAGCGTCTAATCTCTAAAATCTACAAGATACTGCAAAACCTCAACAACAAAAAGACAAATAACCCAATTAAAAAAGGGGCAAAGGATATGAACAGGCACTTCACCAAAGAAGATATTCGGGCAGCTAACAGACACATGAGGAAATGCTCACAATCATTAGCCCTTAGAGAAATGTAGATCAAAACTACAATGAGATATCATCTCACCCCAACAAGGCTAGCCTTAATCCAAAAAACACAAAATAAGAAATGCTGGAGAGGATGTGGAGAGACTGGAACACTTATACACTGTCAGTGGGAACGTAAAATGGTACAACCACTTTGGAAATCAATTTGTTGCTTCCTTAAAAAGCTAGAAATAGAAGTAACATACGATCCAGCTACCCTGCTCCTTGGAATATATCCTAGAGAAATAAGAGCCGTCCCACGAATAGATATATGCACACCCATGTTCAGTGCAGCACTGTTCACAATAGCAAAAGGATGGAGACAACATAGGTGCCCATCAAGGGATGAATGCATAAACAAATTATGGTATATCCACACAATGGAATACTACGCAATGATGAAGAACAACGATGAAGCCATGAAACATCGTATAACGTGGAGGAAGCTGGAACTTTTTATGCTGAGTGAATTTAGTCAGTCACAGAAGGACAAATACTGTATAAGACCACTATTATAAGAACTCAAGAAAAGGTTTAAACACAGAAGAAAACATTCTTAGATGGTTATGAGGGTGGGGAGGGAGGGTGTGTGTTATTTACTAACTAGATAGTAGATAAGAATCATCTTAGGCGAAGGGAAGGACAGCACACACTACAGGGGAAGTCAGCACAACTGGACTAAACCAAAGCTAAGAAGTTTCCTGAATACAATCAAACACTTTGAGAGACAGCGTAGCAGGGGTAGGGGTCTGGGGACCATGCTTTCAAGGGACATCTAGGTCAACTGGTACAAGAAAGCTTATTAAGAAAATGTTCTGCATCCTACTTTGGTGAGTGGTGTCTGCAGTCTTAAAAGCTTGCAAGCGGCCATCTAAGATGCATCAATCGGTCCCAACCACCTGGAGTGATGGAGAATGAAGAACACCAAAGACACAAGTATTAGCCCAAGAGACAGAAAGGGCCACATAAACCAGAGACTTCATCAGCCTGAGACCAGAAGAACTAGAGGGTGCCTGGCTACCACCAACGACCGCCCTGACAGGGAACACAAAAGAGAGTCCCTGATGGAGCAGGAGAAAGGTGGGGAACAGAACTCAAATTCTAGTAAGAAGACCAGACTTAATGGTCTGACTGAGACTGGAGGAACCCCAGAAAGTATGGCCCCTGGATTCTCTATCAGCCCAGAACTAAAACAATTTCAGAGGCCAACTGTTCAGACAGGGATTGAACTGGACTGTGGGACATAAAGTGATACTTGTGAGGAGTATGCCTCTTAGCTCAAGTAGATCCAAGGGACCAAAGAGGCAACTTCTTTCCGGAGGTGAGATGGGAAGGCAGAGAGGGTTAGGAGCTGGTTGAATGGACATGGGGTATCAGGGTTGGAAGGGAGCAGTTTGCTGTCACAGTATGGGGAAAGCAATTAGAGTCACATAACAATGTATGTATAAATTTTTGTATGGGCAAAAAAAAAAGAAAAATGAATTGCCATATTGTTCCATCAGTTAAATCGGAACTCAGAATATTTTTCTGATGTAAAGTTCTACGGGGAAGATAATGCTATTCTTAATGAGTTTACAAGCTAGATGGTCAGAAACTACTACTATTATAAAACAATTACAAAATCAGCAGAAGCTTAAGGGTCATCTTGGGTAGGGTACTTCAAACTATGGGATCGTGACAGAAAATCAATATCTTAAAGGAAATAGGATACGATAGAATGGAAAAATCAGAGTGAACTACACATAATAAGTATAAATATAGTTTCAGGAAACTTGTTTCAATTATGTGTGTGTACATACTGTATTGCATACAAGTCTGCAATATAAAATATATTTGTTCTTTTTTTCTGGTCATGACCAAAACAGTTTGACAAACATCAGACTTCAGACCAGAGCTAGTTTATGGAAGAGCTTGACACTTAGCCCATCAGCAGAGAATTTAGACAATGGGTACAAAGAAATGTGAGGCCTTTAAAGATTTTGAGAAAAAGGAAGCAGTGAAAATAGGGCAAAAGTGAGACACAATATAACTGGAGTGAAACACAAAATAACTGGAGTGAAACACAAAATAACTGGAGCGATGAAGAAACTCACATGAGTGAGGAAAATCTAGTAAGGTGATGAATCTAGATCAAGATAGTTGCTGTGGATGGAAAGAAAGGAAAGGTGGGACTGTCATTTCAGAGCACAAATCAACAGGATGACTATTAACTAAATAAAGGATGAAGGAAAAGAATAAATCAGAAAGGACATGAAGATCCTGATTCTGTATGCCAAAAAGACTGGTGCCTTTCACAGAGAGAAGTTTAAGGTAAGGATTGTTTTGAGTAGAAGACGAATATGGATTTGGCCAAGTTAATCTAGTAGTAAAGCTGAAATAAAAGTTAAGTATTAGGGTATTTGACTGTGTACAAAGAAACAGTCCTATAGGTAGAAATTGAGAAGTCAAACTACAGAGAGAAATCAATAATAATAAATAAAGAATTAAGATCCAAAGACAGTAGGAGATGAGAATCAAAGAAACAATCAGACGGGAAGGACATTTCAATATTGAGAAATCTGAGAAAGGAGAATTGACCTGAGCATATTTTGAAGAAGGGCTAGATGACCTAACAATAAGGATATCCTTGGTGACTTTTGAGAGTGCAATTTCAGTAGAATGGCTGGGGTTCAGCACATTTCTGGGGCTTGAGGATGGAGCCCTGGTAGCACAGTGGTTAAGTGCTCAGGCTGCTAATCAAAAGGTCGATGGTTCGAATTCACCAATCGCTCCTTGGAAACTCTACGGGGGCAGTTCTCTGTCCTACAGGGTTGAGACTTGATGGGAATGGGTTTGGTATTTTTGGGGTTTGGGGGACATTTCCTTGAGAGTGACAAAGAAATGCAGATAGAAAGTATTAAAAAGAAGTCTAAGAATTTTTACATGGGAAGGAGGGGACAGAAGTCAGAGAGTAACCATTGAGAAGGTGACAGATCTCCTCTCTGCCCTCCCTCTGAAACTTAGGAAATAGCTTTTCATGTTCAAAGTCAGACAGGACAAAACCAATGGAGACAGAGGATTGAAATGTGAGGGTGAAAGGATAAATCAGAAATCTGGCAGCATGTATAGTTAACATTAGATTGTTTTTCTTCCAAGAACCCAAACAGGCCCAGGAATACTTGACATACTCTAATCTTCAATACAAAGAAACACAAGACAATCATGGATGAAAATTAAAGCCAGGTTTGTACTCTTCCTCCTTGCTGGAATAGTCTTCCTCATCAACTGTATTCTTCTTTTGTTTGTTTGTTTGTTTGTTTGTACACACAATGGTGCTGTCTCTGAACAGTAGGAGAGAAAACTTTATTAAAGGGGCTGTAAAATATCAGGCTGCCATCAGAGGCGATTGGTGAGGCTCATTAAAACTTGGTGCAGCTCCCAAAACCTATAGACCAGCACTTTATGTCCTTCATTCACTCTCTCCCAATTGTTGGGAAAAGCTATAACGGCACTGAGAGCTTTAATTATTTCCTATCTGCTATCAACCACTGTTGACACAGCTTTAGAAATTTAACAGTGCAATCAAATGTCTCTTAAGTCTGTCATTAGGAAAATTTGATTTTAATATTTGCATTCCTTTTTATACTTTTGCACACTAAATATGACATCAATATACCATGCCCTAACATCATTTGGTGGTTAAGAGCTCAGGCTGCTAACCAAAAGGTTGGCAGTTCAAAGTGCAAGCCGCTCCTTGGAAACTCTATGGGGCAATTCTACTCTGCCTTATAGGGTCACTATGAGTCAGAATTAACTAGACAGCAATTGGTTTGGTTTTTTGGGTCAACATTATTTAGAACTTTGGAACAAATAAGAGTTGTAGTAACTTGTCTTAACAGTAATAACATCAATCAATTTCAAGACTGATCTAATAACTTCTCAACTTCATTTAGTAAGAAACCTCTAAGCAGATACAGTAGAATGATTCACAAAAATGCTTAAGTTTTTTTTTTCTTTGAAGAGGTGACATTGAGACAAACTCAGGTGTGCTGTAACAATTCTGCTACAGTAGAAGAAATTGTGAATCATTCTGTCAATACACTTATGATAAGAAAAAAAGGCATTTGAAATACAAAAACCTATCATTTCATCTGTGGGTGGTATAATCTTCTACGTTTCCTTCCAATAAGAATCCCCCTTCCCCCACATTACTACATTAGTGAATTTCCTATAGTAGTAGAGAAAGAAATATATCATACCAACCTTTGCTAATGGAGACATCACCTCGGGTTGTATTCAAGAATGAAAATCTCTTAACACTATGTAGCTGCTAAGAGGTTCTAATTCAAAGAATGTTGAAAACCCTGGTATGACAGTAGAAACCTAATGAATATTAGGAAATAATGTTGGACTTCATTAGTAATTGTTTCCTCTCAATCTAGACTTAAACCAAATAGGCACCCTAGTTACTCTGTTCATAGAGCCAAAAAAATCCATATATGGAATAAACAGTACTTAATAATAAGGCAAGGAGTCCTGGGGGTACAGTGATTAAAATGCTCAGCTGCTAACCAAAAGGTCGGTGGTTCCAACCCACTAGTTGCTCCTCAGGAGAAAGATGTGGCAGTCTGCTTCCGCAAAGATTTACAGCCTTGGAAACCCTATGGGGCAGTTCTACTCTGTCATATAGGGACACCGTGAGCCAGGATTGACTGAATGGCAGCAGCATGTGATACATGTGTATGATAAATCCTATGCAGTAGGTGGGTCATTACACCCAGTATAGCCATTCCTGTTGATAAAATCTTGAAATACTTCATACAATTTAGTAATACCCAATAATTATGCCCTCTGAATGCTGTCCACCATCACCCTGGCTGCACCATATCCCATGGACTGCCAAATGATCTAGCTATTACAGGATTGTTCCTGGCACATTAGAGTCCTCCAGGAACCTGCTCCAGCCTGCTCTGGCTAGCTCCCTACTTTTCAGGGTGGTATTCTGCTCTGAAAGGTAGTCTGTTTGTCTAAGCCCATGTCCTAAGGTTGATTAATATTTCATTCCTTTCCTCGTGTATATATATAAATCAGCCAGATCATTATTATGATTCCCAACTTTAAAATCCTTTGCCTTCTTAAATACAATACCTGCATTGTAGTTGCAGTTATTTTGAGTTTTAAATAGTTTCTAATGAAAATGACTAATAATATTTGCATTAATAACTACTTTGATAATGGTCCCCTCCCATGTTTAGATTTCTCAAATATTTTGTACTACAACATAAAAGTGAGATGGGAAAAGGTTTCATTACTCAAATATTAAATTATAAAAGTTTCCTTACATAATTTGGCCATCCACTACCAATCAAAATTAAAGAAAAATTATTTGGAAAAAAGCAGACCATAGGCACATAAATCTTTGAATAAAATAGAATACATCACTCTCGGTATTATTATTTATTCTTTGTTTTGTTTTGTTTTTTAAATTGAGGTACAGATACCTCAACAGAACATACACATAATTAAAATGTCTATGTCAGAAAGGCTTCATCTACCAAATTGAGGTAGCAGCAAATCGAATTGAATATTTTCATAACTCTGAACAAATACTTATCCTCTAAAGAGACTGGCGTTTAAAAAATATCGAATCTTCATTATTACTCACAATTGGGCAAATTAAGCATGCAATCAGCAGGACAGAACATGCAGGAAGGAAATACAGTTGGCCCTCCATATCTACAGGGTCGCTATAAGTCGGAATCGACTCTAGGTAGTGGGTTTGGGTTGGTTTTTTATCTGTGGATTCCACATCCATGGGTTCAACCAACCACTGATCGAAAATATTAAAAAGTTCCAAAAATGTTCGAAAAAAAGAGAAAGTTCCGAAAAGCAAAACTTGAATTTGCTGCATGCTGAGCACTACGCTCAATCCAGGTGAATGAAGCCATGTGTAGGTATCCCCTGCAGTAGCATCCCTCCAACTCACAGATACTCAGACTATCTCCAGCACTCATTGTTTGAGCGTTGTTCTCCTAAGCCACTCATTAGTTTGCTACTTGTGCTGTGTGCACCCTTTGCTTCTGTGAAAAAAATGGCTCCTAAAAAGCAATTAAGTGATCAAAGCAATCCCTCAAAGGCTAAGATGGAACCTAAAGTGCTATCTCTCAATGAGAAAACAAAAATCTTAAATCTTTTGAAAAGTGGCCTGTCACTTGCGGAAGTGGGCTGTAAGTTCGGTAAGAATGAATGGAGCATTCACACCATAAAGCAGAAACAAGCTGATATTCATGGAAGTGTTAGTGCTGCGCCTACAACAGCAAAAATTGTCTCTCAGGTTCATGATAAAGGGCTTGCAAAGAGTGAGAAACTACTGTGTTAAGTATAAGCATTAACAACTATTTATATAGCATTTACATTTTATTAGGTATTATAAGCAATCTAGAGATGATTTAAAGTATACAGGAGGATATGCATAGGTTATATGCAAATACTCCACCATTTTACACAAGGGACTTGAGCATCTGCAGATTTTGGTAGCTGCTGGGGGGTCGTGGAACCAATTCCCCCATGGATACCAAGGGATGACTGTATTGTTTTTTTGTTGTCTTTTTTTTTTTTCCCATACAGAAGTTTATACATACATTGTTATGTGACCCTAATTGCTCTCCCCATACTGTGACACCACACTCCTCCTTTCCACTCCTGATTCCCCATGTCCATTCAACCAGCTCCTTTCCCTCCCTGCCTTCCCATCTCACCTCCAGACAGAAGCTGCCTGTTTAGTCTCTTCTATCTACTTGAGCTAAGAGGCACACTCCTCACAAGTATTACTTTATGTCCCACAGTCCAGTCCAATCCCTGTCTGAACAGTTGGCCTCCGAAATTGTTTTAGTTCTGGGCTGATAGAGAATCCAGGGGCCATGCTTTCTGGGCCTCCTCCAGTCTCAGTCAGACCATTAAGCCTCGTCTTTTTACTAGAAGTTGAGTTCTGCACCCCACCTTTGTCCTGCTCCATCAGGGACTCTCTGTTGTTTTCCCTGTCTGGGCAGTCATTGGTGGTAGCCAGAGACCATCTAGTTCTTCTGGTCTCAGGCTAATGAAGTCTCTGATTTATGTGGCCCTTTCTGTCTCTTGGGCTGATACTTTCCTTGTGTCTTTGGTATTCTTCATTTTGCTTTACACCAGGTGGTTGGGACCAATTGATGCATCTTAGATGGCCACTTGCAAGCTTTTAAGACCCCAGATGCCACTCACCAAAGTAGGATGCAGAACATTGTCTTAAGCTTTTTTTTTTTATTGTTGTAGTTTAAATCAAGTTTACATTTCAAGTTAGTCTCCCATACAAAATTTTATACATACATTGTTATGTGACACTAATTGCTCACCCCATTCTGCGACTTGGATCTCCTCCTTTCCACCCCTGATTCCCCATGTCCATTCAACCAGCTCCTAACCCTGTTTGCCAAGAGACACACTCCTCCCGAGTATCACTTTACGTCACACAGTCCAGTCCAATCCCTGTCTGAACAGTTGGCCTCCGAAATTGTTTTAGTTCTGGGCTGATAGAGAATCCAGGGGCCATGCTTTCCAGGGTTCCTCTAGTGTCAGTCAGACCATTAAGTCTGGTCTTCTTACTAGAATTTGAGTTCTGCGTCCCACCTTTCTCCTGCTCCATCAGGGACTCTCTTTTGTGTTCCCTGTCAGAGCAGTCATTTGTGGTAGCCGGTCACCATCTAGTTCTTCTGGTCTCAGGCTGATGAAGTCTCTGGTTTATGTGGCCCTTTCTGTCTCTTGGGCTAATACTTGTGTCTTTGGTGCTCTTCATGCTCCATCACTCCAGGTGGTTTGGACCGATTGATGCATCTTAGATGGCCGCTTGCAAGCTTTTAAGACTGCAGACACCACTCACCAAAGTAGGATGCAGAACATTTTCTTAATAAGCTTT
>NW_004443972.1:18667279-18668459 GCF_000243295.1 Trichechus manatus latirostris
CTGGGCTGATATCTGGTTGCTCTGTCCTGTGTTCTACTCTGGGGTTATCTGATGTTACTGATTTTTCAACTGGAGGACTCCCTTTAGTATTTTGTAATTTTGGTTTGGTTTTTGCAAATTCCCTAAACTTCTGTTTATCCGGAAATGCCCTAATTTCGCCATCATATTTGAGAGACAGTTTTGCTGGATATATAATTCTTGGCTGGCATTTTTTTTTTCTTCAAGGGTTTATATACGTTATCCTATTGCCTTCTTGCTTGCATGGTTTCTGCCGAGTAGTCCAAGCTTATTCTTATTGACTCTCCTTTGTAGATGACTTTTCGTTTATCCCTAGTCGCTCTTAAAATTCTCTTTATCTTTGGTTTTAGCAAGTTTGATTATGTCTTGGTGACTTTCTTTTGGGATCTACTTTTAGTGGGGTTTGATGCATCTTGGGTAGATATCTTGTCATTTTTCACAATATCAGGGAAGTTGTCTGCCAACAAATCTTCAATAATTCTCTGTATTTTCTGTTATCCCGCCCCCCGCCCCCGTTCACTCGTAGATTATTCCTCTTGATAGAGGTTTCTTCATTTTTTTTAATCCTTTTTCTGATTTTTCCTCAAATAAGTTGGTGTCAAGTGCTTTATCTGCAGTCTCACTAATTCTGACTTCCATTGCCTCAATTCTGCTCCTATGACTTTCTATTGAGTTGTCTAATTCTGAAATTTTATTGCTAATCTTCTGGATTTCTGATTGCTGTCTCTCTATGGATTCCTGCTGCCTGTTAAATTTGTCATTATGCTCTTCTCTGATCTTTTTAATTTCCTCTATTGTGTATTCTGCCTTCTGCTTAATCTCCTTCTTAATTTCTTGAAGAGTTCCAGATATTAATCTTTTGTATTCTGCCTCCAGTAATTCCAAGAAATTATCCCTCTCTGGAAAATTTCTAGATTCTTTATTTTGGGAGCTTGCTGAAGCCATCATGGATTGTCTCTTTATGTGATTTGATATTGACTGTTATCTCCGAGCCATCAATAAGGTATTATATTTATTTATTTTATGTTTGCTTACTGTGTCCTATCTTCTTGTTTTGTTTTGATATGCCCGAATAGGCTGCTTGTATGAGCTAGTTTGATTATTGGCACCTTTGAAGTGCTAATGTCTTGTCACCAGGTAGTTAGATATGTTAGTAGGTATG
>NW_004443972.1:18668619-18709232 GCF_000243295.1 Trichechus manatus latirostris
GCTGCAGCAGGGGGACACACTCTGAGCAAGGCAGGGGGCTGACGGCTGCCCCCGAGTGTCCAGGTCCCTGTTCCCTAGAGCGTGTAGGTGGGTGGGTTTTGCAGGTGGATTGTGAGCACCTCATGCTGTTGGCTAAAAGGACTATGGAGCCAGCAGTCCTCAGGCCCCTGATGTGGGTAGGTGAAGACCCTGCTTAATAGGCAGAGCAGTGTCAAATGTCAAAGACCTGCCACTTCACAGCTGAAACAACTGAAGTTAGACTTCCAGTATATACCCTGTTGTACTGCAGTAATGAGGGCCTACGCTGTTGAGATGGGCCCACACAAGTCTATGCAGGAGGAAAAGGCACTCAAAGTCTGTGGATCCCTTATGCTTGTGCCTAGGCAAAGGAGCTGCGCCTATCCTGGGTTCCTGGTTTAGGGGAGCCAGCGGTTTATTTTTTCCCCTGTTTACTAATGTGTTCACTTTCCAAGGCAGGGAGAATGACTCCAGATCCTACTTCTGGCTCAGGGGACTCGGCAATTGCTGAAGCCAGTCTGGGACCCAGTGCAGAGCAGAGAGCGGGGATGTAAATGGAAGAGAGGTTTTTCCCTAAGGGGGGTGTTTTTGATCCACACAGTAGGCTATATGCAAGTTCTTATCTCTCACTGATCCAGGGCTGCTTCTCACTGGTTCTGGGTGGCTGTGTAGACTCTCTGGCGCTGGGTCTCTCCTGGTGCAGTAAATGCATCTCCTGAGCACAGCTGCTTGCCGGCCTCACAGGAAGGGCTCAGGCTCTCACTGGATCAGGTCTGGCAACTCCTCGCTGCCTCCGAACCATCTCTCCCTCCCCCTGCCACTCAGTCCAGTTTCTCAACTCTGCCTTTGATGTTCAAGACTCCTAGATTGCCATGTATAATCAATTCACTTGTTTTTTGTTTTTGGTTGTAAGAGGGTCCACCAGAAGCGTCTGACTCTCCACCATCCTGGCCTCACCTCTCTGGGGATGACTGTATCATTAACTGGGGTTTCTATAATTGTCCTTCAACTAATGTCCTCCTAGGCGAAAGGGCACTGGCTGATCATAGCTTGCAGGCTGATGGTGTTTTGGAAAAGAAGCAATCTCTAAGGGCTGTATTCAAAGTCTGTGCTCAGGAAAACAAACATACAAACAGACATCCATATTCTAAAACTATAGCTGCAACTCAAATATACTGTCCTTGTCTAATTTTTTTTTTCTCCACAGTGAACATGAATTGTCTCTGTGACATCAGTAAGCCTGGATGATGACAGTATTTCTTACGGTCACAAACACAAACGTTTCACAAAACTATCCACAAGAGCTCATTACCCAAAACTACCTGCAGAGCTCATAAGGAAGAATAAGTCAGATTCACCAACTCAAAGAGATCAAGTTCCATTTCTTTTCTAATGCTCCTGTAGATGCCACATGAGATATGAGTTCCCATCTCAGAATATTGCAATATAATTTTTTGGCAAATAGTGATGCCTTACTATTTTAATATACAGTACAAATAGCACCATCCCTTCTCAGGGGGTTTAAATCAATTTATAGATTCATACACTTCATGTGTTATATTGGAGAAAAAAAGTGTCGTGAAAGGTTGTTTAAAAAGCACCCACCAGAGCAAATGAAATGTTCAATGAGGAAATAAAAAGCTATATGATTGCCTCAAACTCAATGAGAAGTGCTGATTTGAAATTCAAGCAGGGTATCCCTTGTCTTCAGGAAAAGGAAACTAAATCTTTATTGATTTTTGTAAGAATAGTGCTTGTTTGAGAGCATGAGTTAGAAGAGAATGCTTGCACTTTATAATGGGAAATGCAGCCCTGTGTTAGAAATTGGAAGATGTGGACCATAATCCTGATGCCAAGTGACTTTGGGCAAGTTTCTTGGCCTTGGTTTCCACATTTCTAAAACAAAGCTTGCTGAAAGAAAGTAAGAAGGAAGGAAGGGAGGGAGGGAGGAAGAAAGAAAAGGAAGAAAAGAGACAGGGAGGCAAGCAGGCATTTTTGGAATGCCTCCACTGTTCACTGGGCAGGAACCATTGGCGCACTTCCTAGAAAGCTTAACAGGTGATCCCAGTTGCTTACAATCTTAAAATTTTGTGATTGTGCAGCATTTTATCTTTAGATAACATTGTTTTAAATTGATTCATGGGTGGAAATGCCATTATCATTATTATCTTGTTTTCCATGCGGCTTAATCTAGTTACTACAGAAAAGAGAGGAGGTGCAGAAGGCAAAATAGGCCCCCAGCATTAGTTTCTACTTCTGGAAAAGTAAATCTGTTGTTTGGAACAAAAACCTGTTATCTATACAGTGGAAGCTCTTTCATCTGTTTAACTGTCAATATACAGTTCTCACACAATAAGCTATAATGAATTCCAGTGCTGCCTTCTTTGTTACAAAGACAATGAGGGTGTCCTGTTATCCATTATTCATCACTCTTGCTTCAGCTCCAAATAAAACAGTAAACAGATCTAATGAATAAATATTTTTCACACTGAAGAATTCATCCTTCTAGGTTCATGGTGTCTAGTCTCTGATAACCCTCTTAAATTTATACTTGTCAGAAATTTCACTGGCATGCTTTCTTTTGAGGAGAGAAGCAGCAGTCTTTCTCTCTTTATAGATACGTGTGTATGTGTTCTTCTATTATTCCCTCATTTGCCTTGAAGTAGTTTTCCTACCCTGCCTACTCTCCACTACAAGTCCACATAGTTATTTTCTTTGCACATTATGATTTTATTTTCCTACATTTGAATGTTCCTCCCTGATTTTTGCCTCTCGACTTCTGTTTCTATTTTTTGTCCCTTCCAATGATCAAGTAGCAAATAGGAAATTTCTTAATATTCTGAAAGTCGTATTTTTCACATAATAATTAAACTTTCTAAATAAATAAAATTTAAAGACCATAGATCTTAATCTAATGTTTACTACACTTAAGAAGAAGATATTATACCCTCCAATTTATTCTAAATCTGCTGGTTCAGTTTATAATCAGAGGAACAAAATTATCAAAATGAAGCCTTCTGTTTATACTAGTGAAGTTTTAAAGATTCCAAACTGATACAAGTAATCAGAATTATACTATTAAAAAATGAGACGCCTGAAATTTATCCCCAATAAAGATGCAAATATGTGTCCAATAAGCTTTTGAGGTTTAGTAGATGACAAGATACTTAGGATGTAGTGTAAGCTCTCATTATGATAAATGAGAGCAAACATTCAATCATTAGAAAAATCTTATAAAGTGATGCAATTTTGTGTGCACCAAGTTATAGATGTGGTTCTGAATTGATTTTGAAGCTATTAAACACGAAGAATAAAAGAAAGTGAGAAACATAAAACTTCGGTCAGAATGCCCTGAATGGGTTATGCATACTGGAAAGCAAAAGTGACACTGAGGGATGGTCACTGAGAAAATCTAGTTGCCTTTATGCTAGTTGCAATAGTCAGCGAAATGTTAAGCCTGAATCTCAAATATACTCATCACTGCCTAGCAGCACACATAAACATTTTTTAAGACATATTTATATATTCAACTAATACCATCTCTTGGGCACAGCCATATTGTTTCCAGTATAACTGTATATATAAACTGTTTTCTTTCGATCCCAGAGGAAAGTACTATTATTCTAGATGTCAGAATTTGGTGAAGAGCAGAAGCATTTGACCACACCAGCAGCATGTCTGCGTCTTTTTGGATTACACACTAATTTCCTCACAACCTTTATTTTTTATATTAAAAAATCCTACTTAAATATCTGCCTTACCATAGAAATTCTTCTTAACATTCCAATTTCCTTTCTTTAATTAAAATCTTTGGTTCTGCATCAAAGAAAAATTGACTCTCATTAAAATGGTCATTTCTGCCCTTTCCCATAATAAAACCTTGAAAACTACAAGCAGAAATCAATAGAAAGTACCCTACCCTGAAGGACTCACAGATTATTGAAGACCCATTTGCCACTTAAGAATAAAAATAATGCCCTCAAATCAAATCGAGATACCATCTACGAATGTAGAAAATAATTAAATGCAATTGGTTTATGTATAATTTTAAGATGGTGAAACATTGGATTTAAAATTACAATTTACCACTGTTACAAGGGGTGAGAATGGATAGTAAATAGACTAATATATATAAAAGAATATATTTAGTTCCTTTAAGGCATTGCTAAAATCTGGGAGGGGTTAGAAAAAAATAAATGAAACTAGTTGCTAATCAATGTGTGACTGTTATTTCTTGAATCATGAACATAAATAAAATCCTGTCTTTAAGCTTTAGAAATTTAAAAAATTATAGACTATATATAGTTACATATATATATAATTACAGACTATGATGAAAATTAAGCCAGAATATTAAGTATTATTCCCCTATACATGGAAGTCTGGAGCCCTGGTGGAGCAGTGGTTAAGCGTTCGACTGCTAACCGAAAGGTTGGCAGTTTGAATCACCAGCCACTCCTTGGAAACTCTATAGGGCAGTTCTACTCTGTCCTGATGGATCGCCATGAGTCAGAATCTACTTGACGGCAACGGGTTTGGTTGTTTTTTGGTTATACATGGAAGTAAATGCCTAGAATTTAAAGAATGTATTTTCCTTGACAGGAGCCCAGGTAGTGTAGTGGTTAAAGCACTTGGCTGCTAGCTGAAAGGTCTGCAGTTTGAACCCACTAGCCGCTCTGTGGGAAAAAGATGTGGTAGTCTGCTTCCGTAAGGATTTACAGCCTTGGAAACCCTATGGGGCAGTTCTACTTTGTCCTATATGGTCTCTATGATTCAGAATCAACAGGACGGCCGCGGGTTGGGTTTGGTTATTTTCCTTGATGCATCCATTTACGTCTCACTGAAGTCTGTGTGATGATTATACGGTTAATAGAAAATACAGTGTGACCCTGAAAATAAACAGTGATATTAAATTGAGGGAAATTTTATGTACAGTGAAATGCAAGTTTAAGTATACATTTTGTTGAACTTAGCCCATTGTATAAACTCATAATCTCAATCAAGATATAGAAAGGTCCATCATCCCCAAACATGTACTACCTTCCAGTTAATCCCTACTTCCCTTCACCCAGAAGCAACTTCTGTTCTGTTTTCTATCACTACAGATTAGTTTTTCTCAATCTTGAACTTCATATAAATGGAATTATGCAGTGTATATTCTTTTGCTTCTAGCTTTTGTTGCTCATCATAATGTTTGAGATCTATTCGTTTCGTTTTTATATCAGTAGCTTGTAGTTTATTACTGTTTATTACTGATTGGCATGCCATTGTATGGATATAGCACAGTTTATCTATTTACATGTTAATGGATATTTGAGTTGTTTCCAGATTTTAGTGATTTGTAAATAAAGTTGCTATAAATATTTCATACAAATCATTTTGTGGACATGTATTTTCATATCTCTTGAGTAAAGACCTAAAAGTGGAATTGCTGAATTAAAAAGTAGATGTATGTTTAATTTTATAATGAAACACCAAACAGTTTTCCAAGGTAGTTATACCATATTGTAATCTCATTGGCAACGTATGAGAGTTTCAATTGCTCCACATCCTCACCGGCATTTGGTATTGTCAGTCTTTTTCATCTCACTTATTCTAGTGGGTGTTAAATGGTATCTTATTTTTGGTTTTAAATTGAAATTCCTTTTTATATGCTTTTTAGCCATTTGTATCTTCTTTTGTGAAGTGTCTATACAAGTATTCTGTCCATTTTTGTAATCGGGTTGTTTGTCTTTTCATTACTGACACCTAGGAGTAACTCAGTATATATATTCCTTTGCCAAATAAATGTATTCATAATATTTTCTCTTAGTCTGTGTCCATTTTCATTATATTGTAATGGCTGTTTTTAGTAGAGCTTAAGTTTTAGATTTTGATGATGTCTAACTCATCACTTTTTATTTTTGTGGTTAGTACCTTTTGTGTTTTTCTAAGAAATCTTTGCCCACCCAAGTTTACGAAGATGTTTTTCTGTTTACTTTTAGAAATTTTATGATTTTTAGCTTTTATGTACAGGCCTTACTATCCATTGTGAGTCAAGTTTCACGTTTCCCCAAATATTTTTCAAGTTAATCCAGAGCATTCCTTTAAAGACTCTTTTTCTCACTGAATTAGCTTGAGGTTTTTATAAAAAATCAATAAACTACATATGTTAGAATCTATTTCTGGATCTTATTCTGTTCCACTGAACTATTTATCTATACTTATGCCAATACCACACTCTCTTGGTTACTGTAGCTTTATAGTAATTCTTGAAATAAGATGACATAAGACTCCAGCTTTTTTCTTCTTTTTCATGATTGTTTTGGCTATTCTAGGTCCTTTACATTTTCATATAAATTTTGGAATTAGCCTGTTAATTTATTTAAAAAATGTCTGCTATGATTTATTTAGGACTGCAGATCAACTTGGAAAGACTGGACATCTTGACAATATAAACCCATTGCTGTTGAGTCGATTCTGACTCATAGCAACCCTACAGGACAGAACAGAATTGCCCCATAGAGTTTCCAAGGAGTGCCTGGTGGATTCGAACTGCCGACCTTTTTCGTTAGCAGCCCAACTCCTAACCACTACACCACCAGGTTTACAAATTCTTGAACATGGATTATGTCACCGTTTATTTATTTATTTCTCTATTCTCTTTACAACGTTTGTAATTGTTTTAGCAGAGCGGTCTCACATGTATTTGTTAAATTTACTCTTTAGTACTTTGTGTTTTTGATGTGATTTAAAGGGTATCTTCCAATTTCATTTCCCAATTTTTTGCTGGTTAAATCAGTGACTTTTAAACATAACAAATTTAGTTTATTTTTTTAATAAGGCTTATTTTTTGAATTTTCAAGCCACACAAATATTGTGTGACAAGTAATCAAAGTTATTATCCACAATAATGGGATAAAGGTGCTTCCTGGTCATGCTCTGGGAAGGACACACATTTGTGAGGACTAAATAAGAAATAACATGAAGATTTTAGAAGAGTACTGGCACTGATACTAGTAAATGCTCGGTAAATGGTATTTATTATTAATAATACTTGAAGTGTTCAAATCACTCTGTTATTTAATTTACCCCCAGTTAGAGAATTGCATACAAGCTGCCATAGATAGATGATTTAAATAAACCAACCTTTAAACTCATTAGTAAGATACCAGTATGCACAAATGTAAATAAAGAAACTAAAATCAACAAAAAGAATAAAGCTCCAGAATCTGATTTTTCACTTGAATTAATGTTAAACTGGGAGTGGGCGTGGGGGAAGGAGTAATTATTCCAATCCTGGAACGATGGAATTGGTAGCATGGCCCAGAGCAGGAGGCTCTGTCTAATTATATTATGACACCACTACTTTCACAAAAAATGTTCTGTTCTTTTTTAGTCCAGGTTTCTTGGAATCTTTAATAGAAGTTAATACAAATAATTTTTGCTGGGAAGAAAATGAACTGCCAGGGATTTCTTTTGTTTATCTATTCCAAGTATTCCATCATGCAGATAAGAAGTCAGCCTTCATTGTCATTCTTTATATTTTAACTTTTAAAATCTAGTCCCAGATATTGTAACTAAAATCTCTAAATCTTCTCTTTTGGAAAAAAAAAAAATTTAAACGTTACTAATGATTTTTCAAATGCCCATGTAAGAAGTATTTATGAAAATACTCTTGCCTACTTTTTTACATTTGAGATTAATTTTCATTTCTGTACCAGAGTCACAGCTCTACCAGACATTAAGCTTTATTTTATTTTATTGAATACAAATCAAGAATGATATTATGAAACTTACTGGTAATAATTTAGAGAACATAATGTGTCTCTCATATTTTCAAGAAATTTAGATTAACAACAAAATATAATAACAAAACTCTTTTAAATGAATTATTCTCTGGAGGGAAATTCATCATTAAAGATATTGGCATCCTCCAAAGAGCTAGTAATTAAAACAAAATGTTGTGTAACTCACACTATACTCACATTGTTGTTAATGTATTTAAAATAATGAATGTTGGTGGGTATGAAATTTCAATAGGACACTTACTGCACACTCTAGAAACACAAACTACAAAGAAGTCTTGCAAAAGAATGAGAAGTGAATAGACACCAGCTAACAGGGTGGTTAATGCTGTGCATCGTTAGTGCCGTTTTTTGTGTAGTCCTTCATTCAGGGAGCAAATTCTGAGAACGGCAATCTGGGACTCCATAAATCCTACTGAGTCTTGGTTAAGTGACATTCATTATAAAGAACACCTGGAGGGAAGACTCCAGAATTGAGTCACAGCTAGAAAGATCAGATTACCTGAGCTCTGCATATCTTGGTTAAGGAAGGCAGCAGAGGAAGAGAATGATCTTCTGCAGTCATTTCAATGGTTTATATTGGGATAAAGTTAGCAGTTTATCCGATACTGTATTGAGTTTTTGTCGCTTACATATTTGCTCTTGTTTTATTGTGTATTTTTGAGCAATTGCTAACGTTTATAGTATATACATACATTTAACTTGTATTACATAGTATTGTAGCAGAATATTTATTATGAGTTTATTAGCTTTCATGCCTATCACTTTGCATCTGAGCACAACTATAAAAATTTCAATATATACAATATATGGATGCAAACTACTGAATAAAAACTCTTTTCATTGATCATGAATTTCATCATAGTTTCCATAGATAAGAAATACTGAAAGTACATTAAAATCCAACTTATTCCAAATAGAAAGGAGAAAAGGTTCAAGGAATGCTTCTAAGTAGTAAATAATTGATACTAGTTTCTGAATCTGAGGCATGAAAAACTGCCAACAAATTATTGAAATAAAAAAAAAAAAAAGTTGAGAATTTAGAGGGTTAAAATGTTGTGGGGTTGTTAACCAATGTCATAAAACAGCATGTGTGTTACTGTTATATGAGAAACTATCTGTTCTGTAAGCCTTCACCTGAAGTACAATAAAATATTAAAAAAAAAATTATTGAAATGAAAATGTGAATATGAAAAGGATTTTTGAAAGAGTGACCCTCGTGTGCGGTGGGGACGTCTAGTCAGGACTCCTGGCTATTCAAGAGCTCCGTGGGTTAGGCAGTTCTAAGCACCTTCTTTAGGTAAGAAAATAAATCACCTCAAATATTTTCTACTGTGTTTTCAATGAACATTTTAGGTTCAATTCAGTGATTTGACAATAAGATACTATTTTTTATTGGATCAACAATGATTAAAGAGAATAATAATACAGAGTGTTCTTACGCACAGGAAATGTGTAAGTAAGTACATTCTTTTTTGGAGTATAATTTGGCAAGAGGTACTAGAGGTTTCTAAGATACACATGCTCTTCTACATGGCAATTATTTTTCCAGGAGTATATTCCGAGGGAAAAAAAAAGGACAGGTGTGCAAGAAACTGTGAAAAATTAGAAACAGGAAAGTATTCAATAATAGAGTACTGTTGGCAATATGCTATTTCCACAAATGTAATACTTTGTAGATATTAAAATAATTTATGAATTGTCCATGTAATACATATTATGTACTCATTAAAATATATTAGCCTTTATGCCTGAAGATAAAATTCTCAGTGAAGAAAATATATACATTTTGGTGTATATAGTGCAACCTTGGTCATGTAAAAATGTGTGCGTGTGTATAGAAAAATTATAAACAGAATACATGTTATCACGGTAACAGTGGCTATCTCCTGGAAAGAATATAGGTTTTTCTTATTTTCCTATTTGCTCTCCGTGTTTTCTCTTTTTTTTCCACAGTGAAGTTAAATCACTTTGAAAGAGAGAGTGTAGAGATAATAAAGTCCTTGCCAAGGTGGTGAAATCCTGTATCAGAGTGTGACTGATGAAGTGTTTTCTGATACCATACAGGCCTTATAAACTCAATCCAGGACTCAGGACTTGGGAAAAAGAATCAAATGTGTTGGGAAACCAGTGTATGAAGCTATATTCATTGTGTGGAGGCAGATAGTAGAATAAGGCATCAAAAAAAATTGCAAGGTTGTAAGAACTTAATTATGTGTATTCAGCTAAGAAGAACTAAGGATGGCTGGGATGGCTTGCAAACTTTAATAGACATATTCTCTTTTATTGATCAGTGGATACCCCATCAGAATCAGCTGACGGTGTCAGCATTAGGGATCTATATGGACTGATTTGACCGTTCATCTCTTTCCTTCCAGGCTAACTGAGAAGGGATGATTAGTTGCCATGTCTTTTTAGAAAGTGCTACAGGTTATTAAACATTATGAAAAAAAACCCTGCTTTATAATATGCAAACCATATAGCAGCAAATTATTGTTTCTTAGTCAATAAACAACATTAGTCGTTAGTTTTAATAATTCTCATACAATGACTGGTATACAATATTGAGAGAACAAATGAATGAAACTTTTCTAGACCCTGCCACTTACAGACATTTTCATCTGTAAATAGGTGTAATTCCTAGGTTCTTTTAAATCTATTTTTCACTCTCCTTCCATTTCCTCTATTTTTTTTTAAATAAATCCCTTAGTAAGAACCTTCAAAGAGTTTAAAGTTGAGTAGAAAAGGCAGATACAGAAATGAATTATTACAAAACACAACATAATTTCAAAAGTGGTCTAACAGAGATGAGGGGAAAAAAAGTTAGGAAATGTGGAAAAGACAGTGACTCACTCTGAGTGATTTAAAGAAGATCTAGCAAAGATGACATTGAAGCTGTACAGGAGTTTTGGTTAAAAGTGGAGGAGTCTTGGTAAAGGGTGCAGAGAGGGATTTCCAGGAAGAGGGAACCCAGCTGGCAAACGAAGGAGTCAAGCAGATAGGGGCCTCTGAGAGGTGCTCAGAGACATAAAGACAGTAGGATGCAGAGTAGGAACTAAGTCTGACATCTGGTCCAACATAAAAACTGGAGGTGTTTTAATAAACCAGAGACTCTCCATATCAGTAAATTTTTGATTTCCCTTTTAAATATCAGTGCTAAATTTTGTCAAATCAGATAATCTTGCCAAGAAACAAAGCTTTGTTGTGGGAAGAAGAGCAGACATGATGACGCTCCCTGCTACAGAACTACACTAACTATATGAATTTTGCTTCCTGACTGCCTGGAAAAGGACTACATAATAGTACCTTTGGGGCCTTTAATTAAAATGTCCCCAAATCTAAGGTGATTATATAATGTACAGTCAAAAACTGGAACATTATTAAGAGTAAATCAGGGTGTCATTAATAATTATGCAAAGATTACAGGCATAAAGTAGCTATCTTCATTCCACTGAAATCTAACACCCTATCAGATAGACATTCATTGTGATTGAGACAGTCCTGTTTAAAATACTTATGGTAAAGCTTGCTTCATTCACTCTTTGGTATGAATTACATTTACCTGATTCACAGCTTGAGTGATAATTAAAAAAAAAAAAAATCTATGAATAAGAGCTATAGTAAGAACATATATGATGGGTTAGAGTGAAGTTTAAACAAGTGTATCATTTGAAGGCAATACAGTAGAATTTGCAAGGGTAGGAAAATCTAGACTTTAAAACTCACCTTAACCTTGGTCTGTAATAATTAGCACTTTACTTACCTCCTCTGAAACCCAACTTAATTAATCTGTAGAATGGAATACTCCCAAAACTGTCATGAAAATCATATAAAGCAATTTATATAAAAAGCCCAGTCACAGAGCCAGTATTATTAATTGGAGCTCAATTAATGTTAGTCCTCTGACTTCTCTGGGAGAAGATCTAAGTTGTTTGGAGGGCTATGATACCTGGACCACAATCATGGGAATTAAAATTTGGAGAACAAGGAAGAAGCATTCAGAAAGAAATTTTGAGACCCATCTATGATGAAATCAGATAAAGAAACACAGGGATTAGAAACCATAATCAGGTGGTTGATTTGGAGATTACCTACGGATTTTCTTTTATTTCTCCAAGATAATCCTCCTCCTTACCTCTGTCTGTACAATAATCAATAGTAATGAAACCATATAGCCTTAAACCTTTAAACTCATGTAATGCTATTTTTCTCAGAAGAGGTGGCAGCTTAGTGTAACTGACACATCAGACATCAAAGAGACAGACTCTTTAGGCACATCAATTGTGTATAAGAGACAAGCATGAATCTATAGCTAAAGATAGACTCACTGGTATTATTAAAGAAAATAAATTGTGTGTTTAGGATTGTTTAGCAAAACCAGAAAAATCTTAACTAATTTAGCTAAAAGAGGTAAATGGGAACCTGATTTAAAATTATGCACACAATGCACAACATACAGCATTGCATAGTTCTAACACTGATTTCAGCAAATTAATACGGTTTTAGTTAGTATATTCATATACCATAAAATTGTGAATTTAATATGTAGCCTTTTGTAAGACAAAGAGTTGTTTGCTTGTGTGTTTTCTAGTATCACATAAATGCCTTATTTAGTTTGTCCTAAATTTTGTTCTTTGAGAGATTACTTAAGAAACCACCACTAATTTTATATTTTCATTTTTGTCATCACACTCATCCTCTTGGGCCATTAATACAGGCTTTATTGAATTGAATTAAAAAGGGTGTTTTGAGCATAGAAGTCAATGGTTTCTATAAAAGGAGGAGACATCTTCAGTTGTCTTGAGCTCACATAGTTATCACATGTTTCTCATAACCAATATTTCAAACAATGCACAAGAGTTAATATCTTTCTATCCAAACAAACAAACAAAAAACACACAACAAATAAAAGTATTCATAATGATCCCAAGAAAAGCAGGAGGGGGAAAAAAAACAGGAAAAAACAATAAAACCAGCAATGGCGAGAGTCCACCTGTTGTGTCTTCTGAGTCTGGAAGAAGAGGCAGGTAGACAAACGCAATGTGGCTCAGGGAGCCTTGGGTGCTTTGACTGGGGAAGTCTAGTTTGATATCATTTTACAAACTGGGCAGACTAAGGGCAGAAATGCACCCACAGTCCTCGCTCAATCTTCCCCCAGATTCCTGCCCACCAAGGACCAGCCAAGGCTGTTTTAACCCATTTTAGGAGTAAAAAGTAACACGAGACAATGCACAAAACAATGGAAGCCAATCAAAGGACATGTTTGTACACAAGCAGAACAACTTTAAGTGAGCAAAGGGGTTAGGGCTGCCTCTGCCATGATAGGAGCTGTCCACAGAAAGGGCACTTTCATTTTATGAGTTATTCCACATAAAGAGGAGGAGAAAGATATCATGAATGTTCACTCATGGCAATAGGAGCCTGGTACTTGGTTCTCCTATAGCCCACCTGTGACAAAGGGCAATTTGACTTTCTTAATTGTTCAGGAATAGGATATATTTTCTCACTATGGTGATTAATGTCTTAACTGCTGCCAGACTCTATCACTTCTTGGAAATTCAGTACTATTGCTAAATACAAACAGCAAAGTACGGAGAGAAAATATTAACTTCACAATAGTAATAAATAAATGAATAAGTAAACAAATTTTATTATTTTAAATTTTACTCCCTCATTAATTGTGTGGCGCTGAGATCGAACTTTATTGTCAATTAAGAATCTTCAAAGAAAACACTGAGGAATGAGAGATTGCACTAGATATAAAATGCCAATACTGGGGAATTTCTACAAGCAGTAGAGTAACTTCGTCAAGTACAGCAGTGAAATCAAGTTAGAAGAGAACTCTGGATTTGACTATTAGAGATTGTTGGAGACACTAGTGAGAGCCATTTTACTGGGGTGACATTTGGTGCCTAGGTAACTGGTCAATTACCTCTCTAACTCTGTATAAAATAGTTTTATAGCTGTCATAGCTATTTGTATAGTTACTGGTCAAGAAAATGGTTTTTCTATAATAGCTTATTAAACAAAGAAATAAATGGTCATAAATAAAATTAAGGGTAAGATTATTTTTAAGCATGGAAAATAAGAAAACTCAAAACATCACACTTTCTCTATAATCCACTTTTCCCACAATCCCCTGATCATAATCTGTTTCTAGTTTCCTGAGCTCCATGGTACCATATCTCATCCTGTCTTCATTCTGAGCATCCACTTGTACCAGACACTTTTCCATACTTTCTGGACACAGAAATTAATAAGACATGGTATTTCCTCTGAAGGAGCTCAAAAAATAGATAAAATAAACTACAATATTATGTAATAATATGTAGCACACTCTAGGTGTTACACTATAGTCAAGAACCAAGTGTTATAAGGACACAAACGATAAAACCTGTTGCTGTCGAGTCGGTTCCAACTCACAGCAACCCTATAGAACAGAGTAGAACTGCCCCACAGGGTTTCCAAGGAGTGGCTGGTGAATTCAAACTGCTGTTCTTTTGGTTAGTAGCTGAGTTCTTAGCCGCTGCACAGAGGAAGGTTAAATTAATGTTCTGGAGCTGGCAGTGGGGGCATCAGGAAGGGCTTTACAGAGAAATATTTTGACCTGTCTCTGAAAAGATGATGTAAGTTTCTTCAGGGTGAGAAGCTGAGGTAGGGGCAATGTATTCAGAGAGACTCTGGACTTTTTATTATACATAAAGAAGAACTTTTGAAGGGTGAGCAAAGCGCTAGTGGCATGAAAGTGCATGGTTTATTTGAAAACTCTGAGCAGTTAAGTGCAATTGGAACATCAGATCTGTAGGAGAAAGGGAATTGGCAAGATATTCAACTAACTGATATTTATTAAGCATATAGTACTGCAAGAAATCATGCCAGAAATAATGTTACACAGTCTATTATATTGTAACACATTCAATCATCTCAACAGCCAACAAACAGGTGTTATTCTCCAAACATACATAAGGAAAGGAATCTGAGGCATCCAGGAGGTAAACTTGGTCAAGTTCACCTAGCTAAGTATCAGAGCTGGGAATAAAGCTTGGATCCTCTAAACGTACCCTACTTGAAGTGTACCAAGCATCCTGCTAAAAACTCTAGAATTTTATCTTGAGAGCTTTAACAAGGTCAGATAGGCTTTTAAACGAACATATGACATAAAGTGCATTGAGTAGCAGTATGGTCATGTTGTTAAGGGCCCAGGCTCCACCACTTATAAGCCATATGTGATTTGGCAAGCTATTCGATTCTCTAAGCCTCAGTGTTCTTCTCATAAAATGGGGATAAGAGTATATACCTCATGGAACTGTTGCATCACATAATTTAATAAATGAAGTTTATTAAATTATTATTTACAGTAATGCTTGGCTCCAAGTTAAGTCTCGGTGTATGTGATTTGTGTTTCAGGAATAGCTCCCTGATGGCACTGTGGAGAACTGATTAGGGAGGGTGGAAAACTGGAGACTTCAATACTCCAGAAGAAGGATGACAAAGCTTCAACCAGGGCACTGATAGTGGGATGGAGAAGTGGGCGTAGCATTGGAAGATATTTCAGATGTAAACATTGCAAGGATTTGGTGACCAATTGCATTTAGAAAGCAGAAAGAGAGAAAAAACAAACAAACTGAAAATCACACTGAGGTGTCTAGTGTAGATGGCTAGATAAATGGTGATGCCTCATCACCGCACACTGCTACTGCTGCTTTCCTGTGGCTCAACTATCCTGGACGCTCCTTGTTGGATGGCTGCCAGCTCTCCTCACTGGCTGGCTGCCAGCAAGTGATTCAGTGACTATTTATAGCAGTAAAAAAAAGAATCAAATAGAAGCAAGTTCCCCCCACTGAAGCCTAGCCTATTGTGTAGCCCTAAACTGACCCTGTTCTTAAGCCCCTTGAGTGTGAAAATAACTGAGTGGTTATCTCTCAAGCCCATAGACAGCGTGGCTTCTTTTTAGCACCAGGGAAGCTTACAGTTATGGTGCTGGCAGGTGGTGAAAAGAGACTGATGAACAGAGATCATCCACAGTTTCATGACATTTTGGTTTCACTCAGGACAGTGCCAAAATAAAATTTTCAAAATGTGAGGAGGAGTGTTTCTTGAGAATTCTTTTTTATTAACAAATAAAATTGATCAAATTTAAATTGTATATAATATCCAGAGTCCATAAGATGTTATAAAGTTTAGGTACATAGAAGTTACCTAGGAGTTTTGGGATTACTGTTGTTAAAATGTTTTGTTGGATAAAACATGGACATATATAAACATGAAGTTAAAATGAACACCAAGATGAGTGGCGTCTGGGGTCTTAAAAGCCTGTGAGCGGCCTTCTAAGATACTCCACTGGTCTCATCCCTTCAGGAGCAAGGGAGAATGAAGACAACAGGATACAAGAAAAAGATTAGTCCGAAGGACTAATGGACCACAGCTACCAAGGCTTCCACCAGACTGAGTCCAGTACAGCTAGATGGTGCCCGGCTACCACCACTGACTGCTCTGACCAGGATCACAACAGAGGGTTCTGGACAGAGCTGGAGAAGAATGTAGAACAAAATTCTAACTCACAAAAAAAAAGACCAGATTTACTGGCCTAAAGGAGACTGGAGAAACCCCGAGAGTATGGCCCCCAGACACCCTTTTAGCTCAGTGGTGAAGACATCGCCGAGGTTCACCATTCAGCCTGGGAGTGGACAGCCCCATAAAACTAAATAGGACTAATGAGGTACAATAGTCCAGGGACAAGGGCCAGAAGGCAGAAGGGAACAAGGAAGCTGGTGATAGGGAACCCAAGGTTGAGTAACGATAGTGTTGATGTGTTGTGAGGTTGTTAACCATTGTCATAGCGCAACATGTGTACTAACTGTTAAATGAGAAACTATTTTGTTCTGTAAGCCTTCATCTTAAGTGAGAACAGCAGCACAATTGGAAGAGAATAGTCAATGTCACTGAACTGTGCATGTAGAAATTTTTGAAATGATGTATCTTTGGCTATGCATATTTTCACCAAAAAAAAAAAAAGGTCAAGAAGTTAGAGGGTTGACATGTTGTGGGGTTGTTAACCAATGTCATAAAACAATATGTGTACTACTGTTTCATGAGAAACTATTTGTTCTGTAAGCCTTCACCTGAAGTACAATAAAAAAAATTTAAAATAAATGAACATCAAGAGCAAATTCTAGGCAAGATACACTCTAAAAATCTTTCTCATTGCTTGAATTACACACACATAAAATATATTTCTGTTCTAGTCTGAAAACTACCATCTGCGTCTACTTATAATCCATGAATTAGGGGTGCTAAACACTTTATATGCCGCATCACTTATATAAAGCTATTACCATAAGATTTATTTAAACTATTAAAACTTTAATGAAGTTAAATTTATTCATTAAGTTATAATTAAGTAGAAAGACAAAAGGTAGCAGGATATATACATAACCAAGTTAATTTCAGAACTGGGAAATTGATGAAGAGTGGCAACTGACGCTAAATTCTAAAAGTTTCCATTTATCTAAAAGCTTCTTCATTTTATAGCCTATACTTTTTTCTTGAAAAACAATTTCCTGAGAACACACTGAAGTTTAGAAGATAGAAATGAACATTAGTAACTCTGTAATACAAATATCCTCCTTTGCATCCTCCCCCGTTCCTCTAGTGCCTAATACATTATCTTGTGGAGAGGTGGCGCTTGATAAGCGTCTTCACCTTTACTCATGGCAACACAGCACTTGCCATGAGGTGCTTTCCCATAACTCTGAGAATATAGATTTAATGTTGTCAAACCAAGACCTCTTCTGAGTTCAGCTGAATTCAACACTGCCTCTGAGACTTTGTACTGATTCCAGCATGACTGGTACCCTGTCTAGAACAAGAAAAGACTTCTCTCTGCCCCTTTTCATTCTTCAGTTCTTTAAGCAGCACAATGATAGGGAAAGTAGCACTGTGTATTTCTAATTTGTTAACAAAATTGCCATTGTACTGTGTCTAAAGGCACAATTGCAAAATATAGCAACACCTTGACTTCTAAAACTAATGTGTTTAAACCATACTTTTTTACTGAGTAAAGAGCTTTATTTTTCTTGGAGAAATTTACTTTTATATTCCAAATGTTTAGAGTTTCTTGATAATTTAAAGTCAAAATCACATATCAAAATATGCCTGAAGTGGTTGAGCACTTCGACTAGCTAGCTCTATTCCATGATACACCCAAACCGGATCAGCAGTAAATTAAGGGATAACCAACAACTCTTTTCTGTTTGTTTATATTAACTATGTAAACTATGAACTAGTTATGAACTGAAGTGTTAGCTGTTTCCCAGTCACAACTGCTAAAAAGGTATTACACTATTAAAATATACGCCCACCCTTATAAAAGCCTCAGTGTAATGATAGTTTTGTATAATTAGTTTTATGTCAAAAGATTTACAGCTTTATCACCTCAAGTAATATTTCACAGCTGCCAAGAATGATTTGTACAATAATCACTTAAACTGTAGAATAGAATTCTCAAAGGAAAGGCTGTCAAAGAGTCCTACTGCAGGTAACTTGGTTTTTAAAAATTGATATTCTGATAAACAACAAGGCCAATTGTATCTAGTAAAATCATGTAAAAGGAGCATGGTAGGAAACGTTGCTTCACAATGGTGATCATGCAGCTCACTGTGCACGGCATCAGTATGAACTCATTGCAAAGATCACGGACTGAAACTGCTTACAAAGCCTCTGAGCCCCTTTGAAAAACAAGCTTTTGGGAATAATGCCTTGCCCATACTTTTGCTACTCCAGTATGAGTGAATGGAAAAAATGGACACAGAACATCTCAACTTTTTGTTAATTTTCTCATTGTGCTTATTACATCACTCCTCATATTCCTATGAAATGCTAAATAAAGAATAAGTCAAGGAAGCATTTACTGTATTCACCTAAGAAACCAAGAACCTTTTAAAAATAAATGATCTCAATAATAAAGAACTAAGGAAACTCTGAGAAACAAACCAATGGAAACACTGATGATTGTTTTTGCCTTCTTGCTTTTTTAAATGTACAATGGCTAGCAAGTCTTTAACAGGCAAGACTTTCAAAGCATTTGAACTTCACAAGCTCTGACTGATTTTGCAGTTGCCATGTGAATAAAACCAATATACTCTGCTGAATCTATTCAAGGTAACTGTGCTAGTAGCAAAAGCACAAGTTTATTACATTCAAAGCAAATAAGTAAGACTGCATCTTCACAATCTAAAAATGTTGTTCAAATTAATATTCTTCATTGGAAAAAAAAAGAAAAAGCTTGGCCCATCACTTCATGTTTCCGATACCAATTGAAACTAAATAGACAGAGTTTGCCATTGACTCTAAAGGTATCCAAGTCCTTGTAGACTAAATCACATCTGAAAATGAAGCCAACAGAAATAAAATTGTCACCAAATGTAGATGTTTCTATATCTAAACAAACTTACATATAAGAATTCCTTGTCTGAAAATAGGGAAATTTTAATTTGTATAACCAAGCAAATCACTCAGAAAGGAAGATTTGTATTAGCCAATCCACTAGCATCTTCACTACAGATATTTTTATACTTATACTTGTGATTCTGTGTTAGGTGTTTTGAGATAATTTTACACACTCTTACAAGTTAACCAGCTTTTAAAACACCACCATTCCTCTTGCAGTGTAATAAATACAATTTCCATTTGAAAACACGGTCTGAAATATAGTTAGATCTATTTGATTTGGATCGTCTAGGATAAGAAGTTCAATTATGTGAGCTGAAAAAAAAAATCAAAATAGCCCCCCCAAAAAAATCACTAAACATGTACCAACATTTCCTGCAGTAACCACAACATAGGCTGTGTCAACATCATGTTAAAGATGCACATGCGGGAAAAAAATCTCACACATTCAAACTATTTCAAAAGTCTAGATTGTTGGCATCAGATATACAAAAGAGATGAGTTGCATGTGGGTAGTGAGAGCTTCCATCCAAGAAATGCTTTCAAGACAATGGACCAATTAGGCTATTTGTAGTATGCCAACACTATTGATTGAAAAGTGAAATAAAAAAAAAAAAACATTGAAAACAACTTTAAAAATCTCTATGTTATTTGATAATCATATAATCATTTTTATTCCAGATTAATCTAAAGATAGACAAAACTGTTTATTTCCAATCATACTTTCTTGCACATACACACTCAAGTTGATGTTAAAAGGAAAATCTAGTTTAAAGAATTGTACATTTTCTGTCATGAAACATTTAATTATAAGAAAATAAGAGGAAGAATTAAACATTTTCCCTGTGGAATTCTTCCTCTGTAGCTTACCAAATGATGAGTCATTATATGATCTAGGCTATAGCACATCACACATTTATAAAAACCTTAAGAGTTTTCAAAAATCAGGACAGATACCCCTCTGCCTCACTAATTTCTGTCAATCAAGGAGAAAGAAATAGATGATGCAATATCAACGAAATTAACTAAAGTGCATGTTTTTTTAATTCATTTACCTTTAAGCCCTAAATTGCCAAATGCCATTAAGTGTGCATATTTGACAATTTATATACCTTAAAATGGGTATATCTGAATATTTCATATGCACGAGTTTATGTATATAGTATATTTAGTGCATGCATGTCCATTAAATGTGTATTTTTTTGAAAACTGTTATAGTTCTAATATATTTATGCTCCCATAGCAAGCCTGAAAGATGAAAGAGTGCCCTTGAAGTTGAATTATAATCTTAAAGTTTGAGATCCCAGTTTTGCTGCGCTTTGCTGCAGCTGTAAAAGTGGATACTAATAACTGTATAGTTTCTTTTCTTCATTTCTTATTTTAGGACAAATCTTGAATTTATGAACAGCCTTTATTACTTGAATATACGTTAAGTTTATTGGATCAATTTCAGGAGTCCCTATATGTCATCCTCAATCTTGCATAAAAAGAAACAAAAGAAACAGAAGTGGTATCTATTGAGTAAAGGTGAGTATCCAAGTAACACTTATGATATAACTATAATAGTTTTAGTTTCAGACAATTTTCAACAAGACGTGCTTTGTGGAATATTTTCAAATTCCAGCAAATAGAACTCTTTGTACTTCTCTCCTAGCAAATACATATCAAAGCAAGCAGTACACTATTGGTCTTTATAGCATTCCTTAGAGAGGAGAGAAAGTACGACTGATTTGTGGCATTTTGTCTTCAGTGACATTAGGTTACTGCACTTTGTAAGAGTTCAGAGTACCCTTCTTCGAAGAAGAAATAGTTCCTTCTGGTCCACTAATGCAAGTATCCACACTGCTTGATTCCTAAAATACTATAGGCAAATTATACATCCACTATTTAAATAGTTGAGACTTCTCTACGTATGAACTTTTAGTAATCAGTTGTCAAAATTTCATTTCAGTGGAATCAAATAATCAAATACAAGGAATCCTAAATGGGTAAACTTTACCATTTTTGTGATAGTAGGTGACCTCCACTTTCCTCTCCTCTGACCCCAGCAATGCTTGGGCAATCTGGGCAATATCATGCCTCTTGGTCTCAGGCCCATGGAGAAAGTCGCAGGTGCAGGGCTTCTGCATGACATCTGGCCTGGAGAAACCAGTCATCTCACAGAACCCATCATTGCAGTAGATGATGGCACAGTTCTGCACTCTGGCATTTGCAATGATAAATTTTTTATCTGTAATAATAAAATAGTAAGATATCTTTTAAAAAGCTTCCATAAGAGTCTCATAAACACTGGAACAATTTATTGCATAATAACAAGGTTTGAAATGCAGGTGCTTCCTCAAATTGCTAACTACCCAGACCTTTAAAAGAAAAAGAAAAAAAAAAACCTGAAACTTGAAATTAATGGTCCTAATTGATTTTAACAAAAAATATTAAAGAACTACTCCCCAAATTATGAGAACATCATTTCCCAAACAGTTTAGTTTTCAAACCCTGTAACTCCCAGGGGTTCAAACACATACTCAGAACAAGAAGTTGGCCTTTGATATTTCCAGAATGCATTTAATTGGAAGGTAAATATTTTCAAAGCCAAAACAGTAAAACATTCTGTAGCTGTCAAATTTCTCACTTCAACCTCAGTCCTTAAAATACAACTTTCTCAAAGCAGCCATTATTCTCAGATTTGGTTTTTCCCTACCCCTGTAAGGCATACCACACACATCATGTTTTTTAAAAAAATATATTTTAGCTTTAGCAATGAAACAATTTCAAATTTACTAGCAGTTCGATAATACAAAGGTTAGCCTTTTTATAGTATATATTTTCCAGAAGATAAAAGTATTTACATCATACAGTATGTATCGTGTTAAAATCTTTTTATTTTTATTTTGAGAGAAACTTGAATCTTTGTATAGTGGCAGAAATTTTAATACATAAGATTTATTAATTTTGATCACATTGTATTTACTATTTCCAGATAAAATGTAAAGCAGAATATACAAGTTTATTTTGTACATAAGTTAACAGATCCTCACATCATTAAACACAATACCAAACAACTGCAAAATATACAACATAAACCTGTGTTACTGTAGTTTTAAGGATAAATATAGATTAGCAAGTATAGAATCTCAAACTAATATATTTCTATAACAAGGATAATTCATTCCACGTGAGAACATTACATTTCTCTGGTGGGATTTACTTATTACACTTCAATTTCTAAATTTCTAGATGGAAATTTTAAGAGGATAATAAAAGGACAGAAATAAATATTTTGAATAAGGAGCTGTTTGCATTGAGAACCAGCACGGACCAGCTACTGCTTTTCCAAATTATCCTGCTTGGCGTATATTTGCATTGATTTAATGCAAAGTTTAGCGTCTATAAACTAATAGCCAGCAAGCTTCCCTGTCATCCCATAGCCCTGCAGTTTAGTCAAGGTAAAATACAGTTTGCATAGCCATTTACATCGCTGCTACCGTCTACATTCTCTCGTTCCAGTAGTATGCTTTGCCCTGCTCCTGACTTAGAAAAAGTCTAAATAAAACAACCTCTAAACGTAAACCCATGTTATCCTGGCACGTTCCCTTTAAGATAGTAGAATAGTAGGACATTAAGTAGCAAAGCAGATAATGGAACCGTGGGAGAGGAGGGATCAAATTGCCTGCTATAACGGAGACCATAATCTAAAATGTAAATCAAAATTAACATCGGGGGAGAACACTCCCGCTGCCATTCGAACCTTCTGGCTCGGTTTCACAATGTTTAACTTGACAGAGCCTGGAGTTGCCTGTCTCCACTGCTTGTAAGCGGCGGACGCCAAGCGCACTATCAAAGCAGAAAGCGAGGGAGAGAGAAGAGAACGAATAAACTTACTTTGCCCTTCAAATTTCCGTATGATGGTCCCCAAAAATGTGTTTTGTGGTGCCACATGCCCCCTGCGAACAGGCATGTTGACCCCGGTCTTCTGAGGAGCGCTCCCCCCGAGCTCCGGAGTTCTCCCGGGATCTCTCCTCGGCTAGAGCCCAGGCCAGCGCGCGAGCCGCTCTTTGTGGCAGAGCATCCTCTTTTGAAACCAGAAATCTCTTCCCATTAGCACCACTTTCCTAGACACCCGCTTTCCCCACCGGAGTCCAATCCATTCCCCTCACCTTCGGGAGGGGGCCTTGCACCGGACTGCCGCGGGTGAGAGGGTTTGGGGGTGGGGAGAGGGAAGGAGGCGGGATGAGGGGAGGTGGCGGGGGAGGGAGGAAAGGAGGGAGTGGTGGGGGGGGGGGGGGGAGGGGGGGGCGGGGAGTCACAAGGGCAATCGATCTGTTTCTCTCCTCCCAAACAGCGCCAATTTCCCGGTGCAAATGGGCTTAACCTGGCGGTTGCCCAGAGCTATGAGAATGGTTGGGGGGATGGAAGACTTGTGAAGCTTTTGCAGGAAGGGCAGGAAGAAAAGAAAGCGGGGGCGGGGGGGTTGACGTTTCTGTCCCCGCCCTCTCCCCCCCCCACACATATATACACACACACACACACACACACACACACACACACGCACACGCGCGCGCGCGCGCGCGCACACACACACACACACACACACACACACACCCTCCCTTTATCCCGGGAGGTTGGGCTCCGCCACAGCTTGGATTACTCAAGCGTGCTTTAGCGGAAGCCAGCCAAGAAATCTCCAAAACTCAGTGACAAACAGCTACTCTGGGAAGGTGATCTCCCCGGCCCCCAGCCACAGAGCCCGTCTCTGAGCTCCTCACGCCGCAGTAGCTAAGACACTCTTAGCTGCAAATAAAGGACAGGTGGGAAAACAGCCCCCCCCCCCCATGAGGTGGCGCTCAGGAGGTTGTGAGGATTGAGGATGAGCCACACATAACGGTGAAGATTTAGCCTCAGGATGCAGCCCGGATCCCTGGCCTTGCAGGGGTGGGTACTGAAGTCGGGACTGAACTGACACGCCCGATCCTGCCAGAGCCGAGCGGCGCCTTGGAAAGACTGAAGACTGCCGGCGCCGCTGAGCATGCCTGGTTTCAGTGCCCAAGCCACTGAGTTAAAGCTTTGGGATGACTGGGTCTCCAGGTGTTGGAGGCTGCGAGAGTAAGAGGAGAAGGCCAAAGACTGTACGAGAGACCGATAGGAAGCAAGCGTAGACTTCGAAACCGGAGAGGCTGGGAGCGAAGGGAAAGGAACAACAAAAAAAAAAAGGTGGGTGGGGCTCAGAGTTACCAGCCTTGGTGTGACCTCCCGCGCCACTCTTCCTGGACACACTAGGCACACCAGTCCGCTCTCTTCCACCATCTCTAAGGCATCATCTTCTTTAGGATAGGGAAGGGCTCAAGGGGCAGAATAGTGTCCTCTTAGGTCTTGCTTTTCAGTCTCCAAACTTGGTAATCACATGGTGTACACTTCTGTCCAAATAGTCCTTCTGGGGACTTAGGAAATCAAATGTGACTAAGCCATGTGCGGAGAGAGTGTTTTCTAAGTTATTTCTCTAGTTTTTTTTTTTCTTTTTTCTTGTTTTTCTTCCTTTCATTTATTATCTCCTCCTTGAACCTAATGGTCTGTCACATTCCCTACTCCTTTCTCTAAATGGAATTTGCCACCACCACAACCTACAGAAGTAGTACATGGACAAGACTCTTATTTCCAGCTGGCAATACGGATCCAGAGATCCTACTTAAACCATGTAATTGCATGATAGAGTTTTGGGGGTTCTTGTTGCCCATTATCCTGCTTTGCCTGTGCCTTGAATCAGCATGTTCATATTTTCTCAGTTACAGCCTCAAATCTTTATTGCGAAAATGAAGGTAGGACTTAGGAGGGGGGATAGAAAGGGTTAGATTAGGAAGGTGAATCATGTGGATTACTATAAATGAGGAAATAAACAACTTTTCTTTCACTATCCAGAAAACCCAAACAAACAACAACAACAAAATCCAAACAAAAGCCTAAGCAATTCTTACTCTTCCACGTAAGAGTAATGAAAATAGTCAGAAACGCAAGACATTGCCTAGGAATTTTGAATTTTCTGGTCAATTAGCTGTACTTTATAAAAAAGCAATCTGTGACAGTCCCCAGTCTCTTATGGTAGGTTGAGCTTCCTGAATCTGTACGGTTTCCTCTCTCGTAGTATAAAATGCCACGCTCCTCCAAAGCACCGCTGTATTTTTTCCCTGTCTTCTTTATAAGTAGATCATTCTGTCATTCTGTTCGCTAGCTGCAGCTGGGCTTGCAAGACGACGGAGTTCCTTTTCCAGGTGCTGAATGCTTGGAGCTATCCATGGTGCTGACTCTGACTCTGCCGTTTGTAACTGCTCTCTGTCTACATTCAGCCACAGACAATAGAACTGTAAACTCAGGCAAGTAGACCTGAGGTATTCACATACACCAGTTGTCTTCACCGGACACCCACAGAAACACAGATCCATATTTGCACCCCATTTCAACAACAGTTTCCTTTGCCACTTAGCGTCTGAACTAAATCCAAGCTCATCTCCCTCACCAAATATATCAAGGATTCCAGAGAAAACTGAACAAACTGCGTATAGAAACCAACCCAAACCCACTGCAGTCAAGTCGTTGTAATTAAGGTTTCATATACACTATAAAAGCATATTTATACAACAGTAAGCTATGGCAAGGTCAGATGGCTGCTATTTATTTTTGCCTTTTTAATTGCAAGCAAACTCAGTGAATGGATACTACATATAAATAAGAGTTTCCAAATACAGTTTGATACATAATATCTATCTGTCATATGACAAGATGTATTGACATGCAGAAGGTAACAGTGCATACAATCTTCAGTTATGAGTCTGATACTCTCACAGGCTATTGAGTTCAGAAACCTTTGAATTTCACTTTCCTTTTTCAAGCGGAAAAGTAGCTTGTTTCTTGAGATATTTTCTCATTCTGTACAACCTTCACAGTGGTCTCTGTTTGCTTTGGTTAATTACACACAGTATGGTTAAAGTTCCATTGTCTGTGTTACATATGGGAAGGCTCTGTGGGCTTCACATTTTCTTAACTTCATTAGGTTCTAAGATTAGTTCTATTAAGGATTCAGTGTAATATCATAGGATATTCTATAACCTATGTATTGTAATTGATTGATCTGAGCAGAAGATTAAAGTCATCCTGTTTCTAAATTGCCCCAGTAATCGTGTTCATGCATTATACATTGGTGCAGTGTAGACAAGTACATCAATCTATATTCAGCCGATAATAGAATCAAACCAGAGGGGGGTAATCATGACTGCTTGCTGCCTGGAAAATTACCCTCCCCCCACCATCATACCCACCCTCTAAAAACATGAAGTTCAGATTTTGTGTTGAGGCCAGGTTTTATAAGTTTTTAGAATTTTTGGACTTTTTTGTAGGCCAAATATTGAACAAAGAATAATTTAAATATTGAATTCTTATCAAGTGTACAGTTTAATATCTAGTACAAACTACTTACAGTCAAGGATACAGTACAGATTCAGGTATCTTCCTTAAATTACTTAATTATCCATGTTAGTCTACAAAAACAAGTTATTTAGTATTAAAAGTATGTAGGAGAATTTTGAACAATTCATAGCACATAGTAAGTACTCAATATGTTTTATACATACAAAATTCTGTATACATGCTCACAGAACTAATGGGAGCTTGCTTAAAAACTCTACATTAGAAATTATTCAAGTCTCATACATTATTGCATGAACCTTTAAGGAAATAGTAGCAAACATTAAGGACTCTTAAAGTGGCATTCTTATATTGACAGAGAAGGAATCTTTTTTAAGATCAAATAAGCAATGTGATTTATTTCACATTTTTGAAATGATGTAGAATATAAATTAATGACATTAATGTGAAATTTTATCAATTTAGCAAAATTAATTTAATGATCTGATGACCATAATGAAGCACTACAAAGGCTATTTTAATGTGGTTCTCTATAGGGATTCTGGATTTTATCCTACTAACTGGGTCAGGTTTAACCTAGGAAACATCTGACTTTATAGTTACAAGTTAGGTAGATTTTGGCTTGTATTATGATATGTAGCTCTAGAATTTCATGAGAGGCAGAACTTTTGAGGTCATCTATTAAAACACATATTTCCGAGCTGAAAGGACTAGTGGAAAAAGGAGAGAAAAAAAATTGGGTTCTAATTTGAAATTGTCATTTATAGCAGAAACTAATGAAAAAATAGTTAAGTTGTTTTGTCCATAGCTTCACTTCTAAAACCAGTACAATAATCTCCAACTTTCAATTTTGTAGTAAGAATAATTTGGAAAATGGATATATAGTGCTTAGCATAAAGTCTGGTAAGCAGTGAATATTTAAACAATAGCTTCACTACAACTTAAATACTCTATATTTTTAAATTATTAACATTAACATTATTATGTAGGATTTAACCAATTTAGATTAAGATTATGCTACAGAGGTGTGTGTGAGTATGTGTGTGTGTGAGAGAGAGATACAGGATGGAGTGGATGAATCATACTCTTTCAAGTGATTTGGATTAATACTAGTGACAGTTTCTAATATATAAATATAAGCATGTCCAATTAGAAAACTGAATATTCCTTCAGAAAATCTAGATACTTTTCTGATAACATACATTATGTAAATTTTAATCCAAATGCTTATTATTCACTTCACCTCAGATACTTCTGTGGTAACATATTTTACACGTAAGTTTTTATCCAAATAGTTATTATTTGGCTGATCTCATTGATTATGTGTGAAACTTACTGTAAGAATGAGGTTTTCTCAGGGAGGAATAAGGTGTTTGTACTCCCTTCCCTAAAACATGCCACCTCTTCCTGTAGAAAAAATTATGTGTATTGTTACTACATTCATCAACATTCATCAGCTAGTAGCCTGATTGAGCTCCTATTATTTATGAACAAATACACTTAGAAATATAAATTTGTTAAAATAGACACATATATATATCTAGGTGAAGATTTGATAGGGTGCAATGATAAGATTGTTTTAGGAGATGACTTCTTTACTCAATTTAATAAATAATTTAGCACATGAGTCAAAAAATGAGCCAATTGCTACATATTATAACTTTTTTGAAAGCTAAGGTAGTGTACAAAACTTCTTTTATAACAGTAGACTTTAAATTTATTTCTTAGTTGATATATTCAAACCAATTGTTTCTTGGTTAACACATTGTTGTCACTATCCAGATTAATTAATTTATTGAATTCAGTAAGTTTAAGTTGATTGGTCTTTGCAATCTTCTTGTAATATCTATGTTTTTACAGATTTACATTAAATTGTCTTATTTTCTGGAATAAATTATCTTCAGTTATTTTTTAAATGATATGGTGAAAGTGCCTCTATAACTATGGGTAGGTTTTTTTTTTTTTTTCTTACTATAGAAAGGCAATACTATTTAAGCAAATCTGTTCACTGGGAATCAGATCTTTCCTAAATATAAATAATTTGGAAGACACAATTTGGGCTTCCACATCTGTTCATGATGGATAATGGGATCAGGATTTAACTTCTCATTTTTAATAAATATATAATTGGATAAAATATTGAAAACAACTATGTTCAGACATTGGACAACAGTCAGTGTAGGACAGTGTTTCCTGAGAGACAGGGAAAAACAAGGTGAGCCCTCTGGTTCCCCCAGTTTATTGTCTAAACAGAACTTCTAGACCAATGTTCAGGGAGTGAGAATCCAAACAGCTCAATGGAATGAATTGAGAAGACAAAGTTTGGAGTTCATGGAAATAAAGGCAGCTATAATTTAACGACAGAATCCTGGAAAGGAGGTAACTGCACAGAAAAAGAGGTCAAGTTATTATCATAGGTGTCAGCTTGAGTCTTTGTCTGAGTACTGATTTGCACGTGTGTGAGGAAACTACTCAAGCCCACGGAAATAAAAATAGGAAAGGATTTGTCAGAACAATTACCAAAGCTCATAAAGGACTGGGAATAATTTCTACCTCTATCATATAGAGCGAGAAACCTACTTATACACAGGGCAGTCATTAGGATCTTCAGAAGGTTATTGCGTTAGGAGAGGGACAAAATTAGATCTCAACTAGATACTGCCCTATCAAATCTCAGAAGCCAGTCTCAAAATGATCGTACTGACTTACTAAATATATCCCAAAACAAAAAAGCCAGCTGTATTTAAAGGAATAGAACAGAATTCAGCAACACAAGACATAAAATTAATAGCATCCAGAATCCAACCAAAAGTTAGCAGGCACAAAAAAAAAATAAAAATAAAAAACAGCTAAATATGTATATTGTTAAATTTCCAAATATTGGACATTTTTCATATGTTTTTATTTTTTATTTCAGATGCATATTCTCCTTCATGTGGAATTTATCTTTTTAAATTATGATTGTTTTTAAGATTTTTAGTCTCATATCACAAATTGTCATCAATTTTATAATGTTGTGTTTTGGTGTAGAAAAATCAGTCAAAAGAAACAGAAACAAGAAGGACACAGATAATTGAATTACCAGATAAGGGCATTACCACAGCTATTGTAAATACACTACATAGTTTCAAAAATGTTGAGAAATACATGACCTTTCCAAGGAAAAACATGGAAGACTAAAAAAAAAGACCCAAATCAAACATGTAGATATGATGAATATAAAATCTAAAGTGAAAAATACACTGGATGAATATAAGAGCAATTAGAAACTGTAAAAAATAAAATGAAATTGAGGACAGACCAATGAAAAGTCTCTAAAATGAAATACAGATTTAAAAAAGACTGAATTTAAAAAGGAAAAGAACATTTGTGACCTGTAGAACAATATCAAGTGGTCTAACATGTATATAATTGGAGGCCTCAGGGGGCTAAATGAGGCAAGTTAGGACAAGAAAACCTTTTGAAAAAACTATTGGCTGAAATTTTGTAAATTTGATTAAACCCAGAGATCCATTAAATTCAACAAAGCCCAAACAGAAGAAAACCACAACAAAACACAACATTATCAAGTTGATGATAACTTGTGATAGAGATTAAAAATCTTAAAAACAGTTATAATTTAAAAAGATACATTCCATACAAAGAAGAATCTTCATCTGAAATAAACAATAAAACATGGAAAATGCCCAATATTTGGAAATTTAACAATATACAACTATCTAAGTCTTGGGTCAATATGATGGTGAGTTTATGCATCAGCTTCACTAGGCTATACCAAAAATCACCAAATCCATTGCCCTCGAGTCAATTCTGACTCATAGCAACCCTATAGGACAGAGTAGAACTGCCCCATGTGGTTTCCAACTCTGTAATTTTTACAGAAGCAGATTGCTACTTTTTTGTTAAAAGCTGAGCACCTAACCCACTAGAGCTCCTTGACTAGGCTACAGTCTACAGTTATTCAATCAAACACTAACCTAGGTGTTGCTGTGAATGTATTTTTAGATGTGATTAAAGTCTATAACCAGTTTACCTGAAGTAAAGAATATCATCCTAGGTAATCTGGGTGGGCCTGGTTCAATCATTTAAAAGATTTAAAAAGGAGAATTGAGTATTCCCTGAAGAAAAAGAAATTCTACCTGTGGGCTGCATTTTCAACTGCAGCCTGCCCTTTCTGTCTTACAGATTTAGGACTTGCCTAGCCATTCCCCACGATCATGTTAGCCAGTTCCTCACAATATCTATCTATCTATCCATCTATCTATCCATCTACCCTTCTACCCATTTACCCACCTACCTACCTACCTATCTATCTATCTATCTATCTATCAACTATCTATCTATCTATGTATCTCTCTATCTATCTATCTGAAAGGAGTCCTGGTGGTGCAGTGGATAACCGAAAAGTTGGTGACTGGAACCCAGTAGCCACTCTTTGGGAGAAAGATGTGGCAGTCTATTTTTCTACCTACCTACGTATGACTACTTTTGTTTCTTTGGTGGAATCTGACTAATACTGTCAATAAAGAAATCACAAGTAAAATTAGAACATATCTGAATTGATTGAAAAAGAAAAACGTGACATACCAAAATTTATGAGATGCAACTGAAGAAGCACTTAAAAGGTACATTTATAGCATTAAATAGTATATTTAAAAAACAAAGACATCAAATCAATAATCTAAGCTTCTAACTTAAGAAATTACAAAAAGAATAGCAAAACAAAATAAAGATAAGAGCAGAAATAATGAAATAGAAAACAGGAAAAACTGTAAAGAAAATGAAAACAATAATTGGTTCATTGAAAGATCAGTAAAAGTGATAAACATCTAACCTAATGGATCAGGAGAAAAAGAGGGAAACACAAATTATCAATATTAGGAAAGAAAGAGCAATCAGAGCTCCAGATCCCACAGACATTTAAAAAATAATCAACCATTATTATGAAAAACTTTGTCAAGAAATTTGCCAAATGAATTAAATGCACACATCCTTGAAAGATATAAATTACCAAAGCTCACTCAAGAAGAAATAGTTAAGGTGAATGGCCCCATATCTATTAAAGGAATTGAATTTTTAGTTAAAAACTGTACTACAAAGAAAACTCCAGATTCAGATGGCATCCATGGTGAATTCTACCAAATAAAGGGGGAATAATATGAATTCTAAACAAACTCTCAGGGCAATAAAAGAGTTAATGTACAAATGCTTAAGGCACTCAGCAGCTATGGATCTACTTCTGAAAAATTAGCCATTGAAAGCTCTTTCAAGTACAGTTCTACTTTAACACAAGTGGGGTCGCCGTGAGTTGGAATTGACTTAACGGCAACTCGTTTATTTATTTATTTTGTACTACTACACAATCTGATAGCTATTTAAAAAGTACCAACAAAAATCCACACCAGCACTCCTGTTTCAGTTATCTAGTGCTGCTATAACAGAAATACCACAAATGGGTAACTTCAACAAACAGAAATGTATTTTCTCACAGTTTAGGAGTCTCTAGAAATCTGATTCAAGGCGCCTGCTCTAGGCGAAGGCTTTCTCTCTCTGTTGGATCCGGAGGAAGGTCCTTGTCTATTCCAAGATGCTGCTCCTGGATGATCTTCATGTGGCTTGGCATCTGTCTTCCCCCATCTCTACTTCTCTCACTTGCTTGGCTAATCTCTTTAATATATCAAAAGAGATTGATTTACAACACAACCTGCACTAATCCTGTCTCATTAACATAACAAGGAAAACCTATTCCCAAATGGGATTATAACCACAGACATAGGGGTTAGGATTTACAACACATATTTTGGGGGGACACAATTCAGTCTATAAGAACTCTTAACCCACATAACATGAAAGAACAATCTTATTTCAAAGTATCAGTAAGATTCCACTTCTAAATAAACTAGACATGCTTTGTTCTGATAGATATACAATTATTTAAAGCATAGGTTTAGCATTATAAAAGTGTCTAGAAATAATCTGCTACAGACTGACATCTATTTTAATGACATTCTAAAGAATAATACATACATATATATATATTCAAGTAAAATACTTGTTGACAATATAAAATCAATTACATCTTGAAACTGCTAAATTAAAACACACGTGTTCAATTAAAAAGCATGTGCTTGACTACAAATTAAAGATAATCATATTTACCAGTGGTAGCTGTTGATTTTAACAGTAAAATCCAGGGCTTATTCATACAACTGTATGTATATTAATATTTGTTTTTGGTATCCTCTCCTCTTCAACTTGCTGTGCACTGACTTTGAAGGGATCTTCTTGCTCATGGAGTGGGGCAGGTAAGGGAACAAAGACTGTTGTTTCCCTCAGCTCAGTTTTATAGCTAAGGAAACTGAAATTGAGAGATGTGCTTCAGGTCACAAAATAAGTTCAGTTCAGTTCATTTCCAGCCTTGTAACTAATACTTGTATCACATGTCCTTCCTAACTGCTAAAACATACTCCCTCTTCCAAATCTGTTAAATTTCTAAATTTGATAACTAATTTGAATGTTTCTTTTTAACCAACACTGCATATCTAAGCCATACTGCACATTCAAGCACATTTTAGTAATGATTTACAGCACTGTGGATCTTAAAATTCCTTGAGATGCTTTCACCCAATGTGGACATATTTAATCTTTTCAAAGATAAATCTCCATTTCTTTCTGTAATTGTCCTAACTGAATATTTTGTCTCTTGTTTGACAAAATATAATTATGACATTGTATCACACTAAAATTTTATTTTAAGCCATCTGCATTAAATTCTTTTGCTGAATACTGTTAACATATTTTATACAGGGACTTAATCTAAAGAAAGAAACTGTGGTCTCTGCCTTCCCCTTTATTAGTCATTAACATTGTTATTAGCCCTAGATAGAATTAACCATTGAAAATAATTCTTATCTACTACATAACATTCTTCCTACTGTATTCTAAAGGCTTAATTTCTTACCATTTTTAATCTAAATTATTATTTCATAGCATAACCCTACATACCAGCAAATAATACTGGATCATTTTCCCTGGCAGATCATTTTTCACTGTCATTTCTCATTATGCTGTCAACCATAATCTAAAGCATGAATTCAGGTCAGAAATTCCTCTTTCCATTCTTTTCACTTTTGTTTCATGATATTTTGTCATGCACCATTATGGACCAAAATGGGGTTTATTCTACCTTATCGTGGCAGACACTACTTTATGAAACATGCTAAAAATAAAACTAGGAGAATAAAAGCATCATAAGATGGAAATTCTTTGCTTTAAAGATTGTTTAAATAGTCCATGAGAGAAACCACCTTGGGCATTATTCTGTTCTCATGTGGCATGGCCTGTGTTGAATAAGTTTCTGTAATGATAATTCAGGATATGTCTAGCATCTGTCACCTTTACAAGGATATTCCAACAGTGGTATCAGTATTAAGTAACGTGACATTGGAATTCTCCTAGGGAAGTTCAAATTTTCTTATTGGCTTTGGCATGCAACGAGATGTGTAACTGGTGAAGGAGGCACTTGCTCCTTCATGATGGGATTGAAAGTCTATCTGTTAGGATTGCACTTGATGCAAACAACATAAAACTCTATACTACAGTGATTGAATCACATAAACGTCTTATGCCATTAAAAAAAAAAAAAAAGTCTTATGCCATAAGAAGTCCTTGTTAGGGAGTCCTAGGCCAGTATGATAGTTCAAGTGTGTCTCTCATCAGAGACACAGAATTGTTGGATCTTCTCTCTTACTATTTTTCTCATGTTTGTTTCTTCACTGTTGCAAAATGGTTACTGTTCCTCCAGGTCTCTGATTAGCATTCTAGGCAAGATGAGTTAAGGCAAGGAGAAAAAAGAAGCAAAAGGGAAAGAAAAGGGTATAGCAACTGAAGCTGTCCTAGCAACTGAATTTGTCTTTGTTAGAGATTGAATTATGTCCCCCCAAAAATATGTATTTTAAATCCTAACCCCTATACTTGTAGAGGAAACCCTGATAGCATAGTGGTTAACCAAAAGGTTGGCAGTTTGGATCCACCAGCTCCTCCTTGGAAATCCTATGGAGCAGTTCTACTCTGTCCTATAGGGTCGCTATGAGTCAGAATCGATTTGATGGCAACAGATTTTTGAGTTTGTATTTGTAAATGTAATCTCATTTGAGAATAGAGTTTTCTTTGTTATGTTAATGAGGCCTTATCACTGTTGGGTGTGTCTTAAACTAATCACTTCTGAGACATAAAAAGAACAGATTAGGCACAGAAAGAAGGAAGCATAAATGGAGAAAGATTGGTACCTTGTGGAGATCACCTAGGAACCGAGGAAGAGAAGCTAAAAGAGACAAGGATTTTCCATCAGAGCATGTAGAGTCTTTTCTTAGAACCAGCACCCTGAATTCAGACTTCTACCTCCTCCCATTGCCACTGAGTCACTTCCAACTCATAGCGAGCCTGTAAGGACAGAATAGAACTGTCCCATAAGGTTTTCAAGGCTGTAATCCATAGCAGACTGCTATATCTTTCTCTCACTGAGTGGCTGATGGGTTTGAACCACCAGCCTTTCAATTAGCAGCTGAGAGCTTAATCTCTGTACCACCAGGTCTCCTTTTCTAGCCTCCTAAATTGTGCGAAAATAAATTTCCATTCATTAAAGCCACCGACTTGAGTTTTTCTGCTATAGCAGCACTAAGAAACTAAGACAAAAGTCTTCTCAAAAGTTAATTGTGGTACCAGTACTTGCTGGAATCTTTGTATAAACATCACATGTTTTGATGTTGTTGTTGTTGTTAGGTGCTGTCAAGTAGGTTCCGACTCATAGTCACCCTATGCACCACAGAACGAAACACTGCCCAGTCCTGCACAATGCCCACAATTGTTATGCTTAAGCCTATTGTTGTAGCTACTGTGTCAATCCATCTCGTTGAGGGTCTTCCTCTTTTTCACTGACCCTGTACTTTACCAAGCATGATGTCCTTCTCCAGGGACTGATCCCTCCTGACAGTATGTCCAAAGTATGTAAGACGTAGTCTCGCCATCCTTCCATCTAAGGAGCATTCTGGTTGTACTTCTTCCAAAACAGATTTGTTTGTTGTTTTGGTAGTCCATGTTATATTCAATATTCTTTGCCAACACCACAATTGAAAGGCGTCAATTCTTCTTCGATCTTCTTTATTCATTATCCACCTTTCGCATGCATATGATGCAATTGAAAATACCATGATTTGGGTCAGGCTCACCTTAGTCTGAAGAAGTTAGTAAAAATCTTCAGTTTCTTCATCTTTGGCCTTAGTGGTTGGTGTGTAAATTTGAATAATAGTCGTACTAACTGGTCTTCCTTGTAGGTATGTGGATACTATCCTATCACTGACAGTGTTGTACTTCAGGATAGATCTTGAAATATTCTTTTTAACAATGAATGCAATGCCATTCCTATTCAAGTAGTCATTCCCAGCATAGTAGACCATATGGTTGTCCAATTCAAAACAGCCAATATCAGTCCACTTCAGCTCAATTTTTCTAGATTCATACTGCGTACATTCCACATTCCAATTATTAATGGATGTTTTCAGCTGTTTCTTCTCATTTTGAGTAGTGCCACATCAGCAAATGAAGGTCCCGAAAGCTTGACTCCATCCACATCATTAAGGTTGACTTTACTTTGAGGAGGCAGCTCTTCCCCAGTTATCTTTTGAGTGCCTTCCAACCTGGGGGAGCTCATCTTCTGGCCCTATATCAGACAATGTTCCACTGCTATTCATAAGGTCTTCACTGGCTAATTCTTTTCAGTAGACTGCCGGGTCCTTTTTCCTAGTCCGTCTTAGTCTGGAAGCTCAGCTGAAACCTGTCGTCCATGAGGGACCCTGCTGTTATCTTAATACCGGTGGCATAGCTTCCAGCATCACAGGAACACGCAAGCCCGCATAGTACAACAAACTGATAGACTTATGGAAGTGTTTTGATGTAGGCTATAGTATAAATGTACTGTTGGTTAAAGCCACCCACTTGTGATATTTCTGTTATCATTTAACACAGTCTTTATTCCCCACCTCCCTCAACCCCTTTCTTTTTAAGTCAGAAAAGCCCTCATATTCTCAGAAATCCCACCTGGCAGACATCCCTTAAGACTGCTTGATCAGAACTATGCATCATACCTACCTTCAACTGGAAGTGATTAAAGAGCACTGTATGTGGGGATTGGTCAGGAAACCAATGGTGTCTGTCATAGAGGGTCACTAGAAAGACATCATTCTTCCTCCTCATTAACAATAAAAACCTCCTTTTTATTCCCCTCTGTCAAATGCAAAGGCCCCAAGAAAATATACACAAGCTTAGATTATGCAACATCCTCATTCTACACTCTACAAAAAGTAAACATTCAAACAAACATTTCCCTGAGATATTTAGTGACCCAATACATTTCAGAATCCCTTAGATTTCAGTGTTTAAATAAAACATGTAATTGCTAACAGTCACATTTAAGGAATAGAGTAGGAAATCATTCAGAGAAATCCTATCTTTTCAATGTTCCTCAAATCATTTTACCTTAAGGCTCATATCACACACTCACATGCACACGCACATGAACATGCACATACAGGACTACTTCTCACCTAGATATGATTTTCAAATAGTTCTGCTTTCTTTCATTCTGGCCATGTTATCCCAGGGTGCTAAGTGATTTGCTACTACTCTCACCACAACTCAATGTCAAAATTTAGTTAGCCAAGGGTCAGTGACATGATGACTCAATTGATATAAGCAGTATTTTTAAGACTTCACATTGGTCCATTACATTGATGACATTATGCTTATCAGACCTAGTAAAGAAGAAGTGTCAATGACTCTGGATTTATTGGTAAAACATTTGTATACTAGCGGGTGGGGAATTAATCTGACAAAAATTCAGGCACCTTAGCCTGAATTTTAGCCCCTCCACTTTCATCTGATGAGATTAACCCAGCTGTGTTTGAAGAGCCTTTGTCTGAGTCATTGTCTGGGGCATTGCCTGAGGCAGATGCCTTACAAGACTGCTGAATGTTCTCAGAACAAATCCCCAACACTCATTTTGGCTTCTAAACCTATAACTAGACTTAAGTCCCAGCAAGCCCCAAAAGGTGAAGTATAAAGCATGACTCGGGAGGAAGTAATGCTACACTCCAAAAAGAACTGCTTGAGTTTTCTAATATGTACAGAAACCTGGGGAATGTGTGGGAATGGCTATGAAGGGTGCAGGATAATGGTGCAAGGAACATAAAGCTGGATCAGTCTTAGTTTATTGATGTGGGCCCACTAAGCACACATCCTTCATTCCAATTTAATGTTTCAGCTGGAGAGGTTAGGAAAGGATCTAATAGTTTATTTGGTTTGTTCACTGAAGTATGGATTACATGGTGATCTACGCTAAATCAAGTTGAAGTGCCAGACGTGCCTTGATATACTGTAGAAGGAATCCAAAGGCTTAGGGAAATTGACATGTTAGGGTAGATTTATCAGGTTAGACCCACAGACCCACACATTGAGTGCTCAGAGGACACAACTTTTACCACAATGGTGAGGAAAAAATTTGTTAAGAGAGCCCCAACAACATTGAAGACTGCTGTGATTTCTATTTTTGTAAGTCAGATTTGACAGTGGGAACTGCCCTAACTGAATTAAGACACCTAACTACAATGGGGCTGATTGGAGCCTGAGGTGATAGGGGCCAAATGGTGGCACTCAATCAACAAAGTGGGTGTGGTAACTGTAAGGGACAGCAGAGTCAAAGCAGTAATCCGAATAGTTTGATATGTATGGATTTATGGCAGTGGATACTTAGTCCTGGTGTTCCTAGGAGCGCAATAGTCGGAAATCTACTAAATATTTATTTGATGTGTACAAGTGGAAGAATTCTAGGTCAAGTGAACAGCAGAATAACTCAAATCACTATAATAGAGAGTCATGATGCCTCAATCAAATCTCAGCCTTGAGCAAGTTTACAGACCCACAACCCCTTGAATGAAGGGGAGGCCAAGTCCCTTTGAGAAAGAACCCCACTACACTGCCAAATTTTCACCATTCAGTGGTGAAAAGGAAATAATCAGACTTTTCGGGCATTACTGGATACTGGCTCTGAACTGACACTAATTCCAGGAGATCCAAAACATCACTGTGGCCCACCAGTCAGAACAGTGGCATATGGGAGTCAGGTTATTAATGGAGTTTTACCTCAGATTCAGCTCACAGTAGGTCCAGTGGGTCCCCAAACTCAACCTGTAGTGATTTCCCCAATTCCAGAATGCATATTTGGAATAGATATACTCAGCAACTGGCAGAACCCCCACATTGGATGCCTGACAAGTGGAATAAGGGCTATGATGGTAGGAAAAGCCAAGTGGAAGCCATTAGAACTGCCCCTACCTAGGAAAATAGTAAAGGCAATACACATTGCTGGAAGGATTGCCGAGATTACTGCCACCATCAAGAACTTGTAGGATGCAGGGGTGTTGATTCCCACCATCCCCATTCAACTTGCTTATTTGGCCTGTGCAAAAAACAGACGGATTTTGGAGAATGACAGTGGATTATTAAATACTTAATGAGGTGGTGACTCCATTTGCAGCTGCTGTTTCAGATATGGTTTCATTGCTTGAGCAAATTAATACATCTCCTGGTACCTGGTGTGCAGCTATTGATCTGGCAAATGCCTTTTTCTCCATACTTGTTTCAAAGGACCACCAGAAGCAGTTTGCCTTTAGTTGGCAAGGCCAGCAATACACCTTCACTGTCCTACCTCAGAGGTATATCAACTCTCTAGCCCTATGTCATGATTTAGTCCACAGGGAACTTGATCACCTGTCCCTTCCACAAGACTTCACATTGGTCCATTACATTGATGACATTATGCTTATCGGACCTAGTAAGGAAGAAGTGTCAATGACTCTGGACTTATTGGTAAAACATTTGTATACTAGAGGGTGGGGAATTAATCCGACAAAAATTCAGGCACCTTCCACCTCAGAAAAATTTATAGGAGTCCAGTGGTGTGGGGCATGTCAACATATTTCTTCTAAAGTGAAGTATAAGTTATTGCATCTGACACCCCCCACACACACACACACACAACTAAAAAAGGAGGCACAATGCCTGGCGGACCTCTTTGGATTTTGGAGGCAAAGTGTCCCTCATTTGGGTGTACTACTCTTGCCTATTTATCAAGTGACTCAAAAAGCTGCTAGTTTTTGAGTGGGGAAAAGACGGAGAGAAGGTTCTGCAATAAGTTCTTGCTGCAGTGCAAGCCACTCTGCCACTTGGGCCATATGATCCAGCTGATGCAATGGTGCTTAAAGTGTCCGTGGAAGATAGAGATGTTGTTCGGCATCTTTGGCAGGCTCCTGTTGGTGAATCACAGCACAGACCCTTAGGATTTTGGAGCAAATTCCTGCCATCCTCTGCAGATAACTACTCTCCTTTTGAGAAACAGTTTTAGGCTTGTTACTGGGCCTTAGTAGGGACTGAATGCTTAACCAAGGGCCATCAAGTCACCATACAGCCTGAGCAGCTCATCATGAACTGGGTGTTATCTGACCCACAGAGTCATAAATTTGAACATGCACAACAGCACTCCATCATTAAATGGAGTATATGCGAGATCAGTCCTGAGCACAACCTGAAGGCACAAGTAAGTTGCACAAGGAAGTGGCCCAAATGCCCATGGTCTCCACTCCTGTCACATTACCTCCCCTATCCCAGTCTGCATTTATGGCCTCATGGGGAGTTCCTTATGATCAGCTGACTGAAGGAGAGAAAACTCTTGCCTGGTTTACAGATGATTCTGTGTGATATGCAGGCACCACTCAAAAGTGGACAGTGGTAGCACTGCAGCCCCTCTCTGGGACCTCCCTGAAGGACAGTGATGAATGGAAATCCTCCCAATGGGCAGAACTTCGAGCAGTGCACCTGGTTGTTCACTTTGCTTGGAAG
>NW_004443972.1:18709851-18780935 GCF_000243295.1 Trichechus manatus latirostris
GGAAATCCTCCCAATGGGCAGAACTTCGAGCAGTGCACCTGGTTGTTCACTTTGCTTGGAAGAGAAATGGCCAGATGTGCGAGTGTATAGTGATCCATGGACTTCTGCTAAAACTAACATCCATGGAATTACAGAATGCCTTATCCACTGTCATGGTATCCCACACTGCATTGCCTCGGTTCAAGGGACACACTTCACAGCATATGAAGTGCGGCAATGGGCCCATGCTCATGGAATTCACTGGTTTTACCATGTTCCCCATAATCCTGAAGCAGCACCAGCTTGGTGGCAATATATTGTAGGGTTGGTGCAGTGTTCTTCAGGAGGCTGCATATGCTCTAAATCAGCATCCTAACATATGGTACTGTTTCTCCCATAGCCAGGATTCATGGGTCCAGTAATAAAGGGGAGAAAATGGGAGTAGCACCACTCACTATTACCCCTAGTCACCTACTCTCAAAATTGTTGCTTCCTATCTCCGTGACCCTATGCTCTGTGAGTTTGGAGGTTTTAGTTCCAAAGGGAAGAAAGCTTCCACAAGGAGACACAACATTGATTCCATCAAACTGGAAGTTAAGAGTGCCACCTGGCCACTTTGGGCAACTCATGTCTCTGGATCAACAGGTAAAGAAGAGAGTTTCTGTATTGGCTGGTGTGATTGATCCTGATTACCAAGAGGAAATCAGATTGATATTACATAATGGAGGTAAAGAAGAGTATGTCTGCAATACAGGAGACCCCTTAGGACGTCTCTTAGTACTACCAGGCCCTGTGATTAAAGTCAGTGGAAAACTACAACAACCCAATTCCGACATAACTACTAATGACCCAGACCCTTCACAAATGAAGATTTGGGTCACCCTACCAGGCAAAGAACTGAGCTGAGGTGCTTGCTGAGGGTAAAGGGAATATGGGATGGGTGGTGGAAGAAGGTGTGTCTAAGTACCAGCTATGACCACATATCTGGTTGCAGAAACAAGGACTGTAATTGTTATGATTATTTCCTTCTTGTATGTGTGCATCAAATATTTTTGCTTTTTTCACTAATAAAATATAAGATGTAAACAAGGCTACTGCATTTTCAGTTATACGTGTGTTAGTCGTATCATGTTAGGGGCGAATATAACGTTATTATTATCTTTATTTAGAGACGTGCACAGGTGCCAACTTGTCAAGGGGTGGACTGTGATGGTTAAGGTTGTGTGTCAACTTGGCTGGGCCATGATTCTCAGTGGTTTGACAGTTATGATGTATTCTGACAGCTATGTAATGATGTAGTCACCTCCATAATGAGATCTGATACAATGTAATCATCTCCATGATGAGATCTGTTATGAGCAGCCAATCAGTTGAAAGGGAGTTTCCTTGAGGTTATAGCCTGCATCCAATATTGGTGGACTTTTTGGCAAAGTTTGCTGGCTTTTCCTTGCTCTGGATCCTACAGCTGTCTCCTATTCCTCTGACCTCTGGTTCTTGGGACTTGAGCTAGCAGCTTACCTGCCAGTCTTGGGATTTGTCAGCCTCTGCAGCCTTTGAGTCAGCAGCCTGCTATTTTACCTGCTGATCTTGGGATTCATCAGCCTCTGCAGACTGTGAGCCAGAGGCCTGCTGTCTGACCTGCTTATCTTAGGTTTGCCAGCTCCTGCAGCTATGTGAGTGAGAAGTCTCCAGTCTGACCCATGGATTTGGAACTTTCTAGCCTCTACAACCACGTGAGCCATTTCCTTGATATAAATCTCTCTATATATATATTTATACGCTTCAGTGGTTTTTCTTCTCTAGAGAACCCAGTCCAAGATAATATAAAATAGAAACTTTGAGAAAGAGTAATTGGTGAGGGCTAAAGGTGTTAGAAAAGGCTTTTTGGAGGATATTTGAATTGAAATATGATTGAAAATGAATAAAATTTGGACAGGGGAAACCTGTCCAACCTCCAGGCAGAAGGAAAAAATGGATCAATGACATGGAAGGAAATTTAAACAAATAACTATTATTTATGTGACAATGAAATAACTCATTGGGCTAAAATTCACTTGTTTGCAGGGCTTGCTTCCTTTGGGAGGATCTAAGAAAGAATTCAGTCCCTTGCCTTTTCAAGTTTCTAGAGGCCACCTGAATTACTTAGCTTATGGTCCCATTCCTCCATTTTTAAATCCAGCAAAGTCAGGCTGATTCCTTCTCGTGCTGCCATTTCTCTGGTGTTCTCTTCTGCCTCCCTGCCTCCCTCTTCCACTTTTAAGGACCTCTGTGATTTCCTTGACCTACCCAGATAATCCAGGATAATCTCTGCATCTAAAGATTTGGTGATTGGTAAGCTTAAGTCTATATACAACCTTAATTTCCCTTTGCCATGTAACCTAACATATTCACAGGTTCTGAGGATTAGGATGTGAACGTCTTTAGGGGATTGTTATTCTGGCTACCACACCCATCATCTCTCTCCTGTTAGTGGTCATAGATGTGAGTCAAAGGAGAGTTTCTCGTACAACAGTACTAGATGACAACAGTAGATGACATGAGGGAACAGGTCACCTACTCAGGCATCTTACATATGCTCTTTGGCCCTGATTCTGCCTAATCCAGAATATGCAGCTTTCATTTTATGATGGATTGCTGCTGGGTCCACCGGATGTTATGTCTTGATGGGTCTGACAGAACGCAGCTCAAGATGGAAAGCTTTAGCTGCATGGTTGTTAGGTGGCCCCTAGCCAGGTACTCCATCTCCCCCGAGACCTAGTATCGCACCAGGAGCTGCTTTTCAGTTGGTGTATAGTTCTTCTGCAACAGATGGAATGATTTACTCCAGAACCCCAGATCTATGCTGCAATTCTCCTATTGATGCTTGGCATAAACTCTGTATAACATCTTTTAGTATCAGAAAATTTGCTGTAATATGTCCAAAGTGGCAGAAACTCATGTGTTGTATGTATCACAGCCTCCAACGTATTTGTCACTTCCTGTCCATTTAGTATGATTAACTGATATCATCAATATAGTGAACCAAATGTCATGTGGAATGTCCAAGTTGTTCAGCTCCCTTTGGATTATGTTATGATAGAGATTGAGGGAGTTAAATAGCCCTTGTGCAAGACCATGATATTTACTGTCTCCATTCCATATAAATGTGAACGTTTCTGGTTCTTCTTCCTGACAGACATGAAAAAGAATACATTTACCAGATGACTGGCTATATACCATGTTGCCTGAGGCTATGTTAATCTACATTGGCAAAAATACTACATATAAACCCCCAGTTGTAAATGGACTGCTAAGTGGTCAAGTTTGTAGTAGTCTACTGTATCATCCTGGATCTGCTTTGTTTGTGTAAGAATAAGACTAGTAAATTCAATGGGGACCACTCCTTTACATCTTTTAGATCTTTAAACATGGCACTAATCTTGGTCATTCTCTCCTAGATGAATATTGTTTTGATTCCTTATTTTGGTGAAGGAGTGGTGTTGACAGCTTCAGTAGCTTCTACTTTGAATTCACACTTCTGACAGCTCTTACCTACAAGCCAGGGAACCAGCATTATGGTTCTATCAGCTACCATGTACGTATCTTACAATGATATACTCAGGACCCTAGGAAATGATGACCCCTTGAGTCTGTGTACTCAGTTGAACAACTGTGAGCTGAGTCTATGTTAGGACTCCCATGTAAGCCTCTACTCTAATTAGATGGTGATGATGCTTCAGGTCCCTAGGTATCAATGTCAACTTGGAACCTGGGTCCAAAAGTCCTCAAAATTTTTGGGTATGCCTCTTTTCCCAATGGATGGTGTCTTAGTTTCCTAGTGCTGCAGTAACAGAAATGCCACTAGTGGCTTTAAAAAGCAAAAAATTTATTTTCTCATAGTTTAGGAGACCAGAAGTCCAAATTGAGAGTGTGGCTCTAGGGGAAAGTCTTTCTTTGTGTATTTCAACTTTTAGTAGCTGGCAATCCTCGTAGATTTAGCTGCCTCCATTGTCATCAGATAGCTTCTGTCTTGCCCTATTTGTGCTTGTTGTCTCTGTGTCTATGCTGCTCTTTATATCACCTGATTAGAAGTGATTAAGCCTAGGACACACCCTAGATGGATATTGCCTAATTAACATAACAAAGAAAACCCTATTCACAAAAGAGATTACATCCACAGATAAAGGGGTTAGAATTCCAACACATATTTTGATGGACACGATTCAGTTCATAACAGACAGATACCTGAGTAGATTTCTATATGTCTTTTGAGTAAAGATTGTATATACATGCCATGGTCATAGGGACCCAGCTTTTCCTCCAGGTAATAGATTTGGGGTCTGAGAATGGACCCACATCCAGAAACAGAAACTGAGTAAGGAGTAGCTACCTCTTATTGGTGGGTATCAAGCTGTCCTCAGTCTCCTGGACATTTATCCTTGTATAAATTAAACAATATTCTTGTTAGCTGTTCATTTATCTGTTAATCATCTCCTTAACTCTCTGCATGTCAGGTCCCTCAACTGTCACCCCAACCTGTGTGGCATGCCGTAAGACACAAATACAAGGAGGTCCATAGAATTTGTATTTATTATGGTCAAGCTAAAAGCAACCCAAATATATATTATCGTAAATGGACAAATAAACTGTGGCACATTAACATAATGGAATAATATTAAATGAATATTACTTCATTAATATTAAATGAACCACAACCATACGAAATTATGTGAATGAGTCTCACAAACATCACACTGTTTGAAAGCGGCCAGACCCAGAACAACATTTATTTTACAATTTCATTAGTATGTTTAATGTAAAATTTACATACATTTATATAAGTAATTTTCCTGTTTTTAGATACATGCTTAAGTAGTTAATCTAGAAAAGAAAAGAAATATTTGCTATAAAATTCAGGATGGTGGTTACCTTTGTAGGAGGGAAGGGTAGGGATTGTGAAGGGACAGGAGAGAGTTCTGAGTGCTGACAATGTTCTATTTTCTTGACCTGTGGGGTGTTAGCATGGATGTTTCCCTATTATAAATCATGAGACTAAACAATCTCATTTAATGCATTTTCTACAAGGATTTCCCAGTAAAAATGTTAAAATGTCTTTACAACAAAGTTAAAGGAATGTCACTCTTGACCTTTTTAAATAAAATTTTTGTGTTCAATTTTCAAATTCTATCTTTTTATTATTAAGGCTAAATCACATCAAAACCTGTTTTACTTCAGCAATTAGGTATATGAAGTGCTTTCTTTTAAATCATAGATCATGATATCCACTTAGGGAAAGAGGTAACATAACTTTCTGTGTATTTTAAAACCAACCTCCAGGCAAAAGAATTGAATTTTTTTCTTGTTACAAGCTGTACTTGTCTTGCAAGTTGAGTTTTAAAGGAGATGGAGCAATGGTTTGATAACTAATTTTCTCATGGAAAATGGATATTAAGGAATATCTTGTGTTTTTTCAAAAATAGAATATCTCTTTATTCTTTATGGATTTATTTCATCCTATAGCTTATAAAACAGTTGTTTCTAACGTGCATCAAATGGTAATTTCTTTGTTTTTTTATTTTTGTCTTTGCTTCTCTTTCCTGTAGGTCAGTGTGAAAAGCCTGGGATGGTAGTGACAAAGGTCAGTGTGAGTGACAAAAAGAGATGAGTTGGGAGTCAAGGCAATTATGGCTGAAAATGCCAGAAGAATCTATTCTGATGCCAAACCATTCTGATAATCTCCTCTCTACAACTGTTGGATGGAGGCTTCATATATAGCTTTTGTTTTAACTAAATAGTAAATCCTTCTCCTATTTTAGAATGATCATCAGAAGATGAGGGCAGAGGAATATGAGAGGAGAAGGATATGAAGAAAACAGAAGGAAATCTAATTACCTTGGTTGGCATGCAGGTAGCCTGGCAAGCTACCGTTTGCTCATGCCTTCCAGGTGCTAGGCCCCTGGTCTCTTAACAACTGTAGCAAACAGTAGGCGAAGTGCCTGTCTTAACTATTGTTTAGAGCAGTGGTTCTCAAAATTTACTGTGGATTCTAATTAACAGGAGAACTCTAAAATAACCCCAGTGTCCAGGATATATTATAATAATTAAATCAGAATCTCTGGGGGTGATATCCAGGCATCAGTAATTTTTAAAATGCCATTGGTGATGCCATATGCAGCCAGATTTCAGATCTACTGGTTTAAGAGGCAGACTTGTATTTGAATTTAAAGACTAAATATTATAAATTTTTGTGCCAAAGGAAACACTTAAAAAGTATTAATTTTTCTGTTTATTATTGTACTTAATATTGCACAAAATAATATAGTTAACTCAAATATATAAGTCTCACTCAGCCAGGCACCCTAGAAAACACTTTAAATACCATTAGAATCATTTCCTTGGATGATAGGAATGCTAAATGAAGACACCCTTAGATCTAATAATATTCACAATTGTTCTACAATTCACAATTTCCTCATAGCTATAGCAACATGGGAGCCCTGGTGGTGCAGTGGTTCAGAACTCGGTTGCTAACCAAAAGGTCGGCAGTTCAAATCCACCAGCAGCTCCTTGGAAACCCTGTGGGGCAGTTCTACTCTGTCCTACAGGGTCGCTATGAGTTGAAGTCGACTCAACGGCAATGAGGTTTAACACACTGCTTTTCTGATGGATGTTGCTATAAAGCCCCGTTGCCACTGAGTTGATTCTGACTCATAGCGACTCTATAGGACAGAGTAGAACTGCCCCTTAGGGTTTCCAAGGAGATGCTGGTGGATTCGAACTGCTGATCTTTTGGTTAACAGCCAAGCTCTTAACCACTGCACCATCAGCGCTCTAGCAGTGTGCTAGGTGCTTCATATACATTATCCCTGCTCTGTACCATACTCTCACAAGGTATATATTATTATTGTCATATTACAATTAAAGCATTTGATAATCAAAGAGATTAAGCATCTTGCTCAAGCTCGTCGAGTAAGAGGCTGTATGATGATTCTACTTTTATTCTGAAGGCTCTACTCTTTCCAGTGAGCTATCATGCTTCCACGTATTAAATAAAAGTGATTGCTGTATGCACATTATAAAATCTGGGAAGAATGACTTCTATTACAGAGAAACACTTTGAAATTATTTGAAGTTTAAAGAGAGCTATGTATGAGACTATCCTGAAATAGTACAAATAATTATTAAATAAACTTTGAGACATCATCTTAGAATTAAAAGGCTATGTATTAACTAGAAATAGACTGTGGCAGATCTGAAATAAGAGTGATGTAAACAAAATGTAGAAGTGTTTTTCTCTCTTAAATTGAAATCCTAAAAGAGGCAGTTCTGAAATGATATGGCAGCTCCTCCGTTTCAGGGATTCTGACTTCTTGTATGCCCCTCTTCCATTCTTAGACAATTGACTCAGAATGGCTGCCAGAGCTCCAACAATTACATCCAAATTCCAGGCAGCAGGAGGCAAAAAAGAATTGAAGAAGGGCAAGCCCTTTCTTTAATGGCATCATCTGAAAGTGTCACATAAAATTCTTATTTATATTTCATTGGCAAAATCTATTTGCATATTCTCATTGTCCACATCTAGCTAGGGAATGAAATCTTTTATTTGGGTGGCATATGTCTAGATAAATACCAGTTTTCTTATTATTAAGGAAGAATAACAAAAGGGATATTGGGAAGCAACAATTCTTTGTCACAGACTAAAGGAAGATAGTTCTTACAGCTTATTGTTGTAGTTGTATGCCTTTGAGTCAATTCGGAATCACAGTGACCCTATAGGACAAAGTAGAACTGCCCCATAGAGTTTCCTAGGCTGTAATCTTTACGGAAAAGGAGCCCTGGTGGCGAAGTGGTTAAGCACTCAGTCGCTAACTTAAAGTTTGGCAGTTCCAACCACCAGCCCGGAGCGGAGGGAGGGAGGTGGGGAAATGCGGCAGTCTGCTTCTGTAAAGATTTACAGCCTTGGAAATCCTATGAAGCAGTTCTATACTGTCTTATACAGTCACTGTGAGTTGGAATTGACTCTACAACAAGGGATATTCTTTATGGGAACAGATTGCCAGGTCTTTTCTCTTAAGGAGAGGCTGGTGGATTTGAACCTCCAACCTTTCAGTTAGCAGCCGAGCACTTACCCATTGAACCATCAGGGCTTAGACGTACAGAAATATAGGACAAGACAAAAGCATGCTAACAGTGATCCCTGTGAATGACTTTCAGAGCCATTTGTTTTGTTGTGATGTATTTGCTACTGTGTTTATTTTTATGAGATTATATAGGAATAATAGCCTACAACAGTGGTTCTAAATGGGAGAAATTTACTCCTCCCTCCATTTGACACTGTCTGGAGTCATTTTTGATTGTCACAGCTAAGGGGATGCTTCTGACATCTAGTTGGTAGAGGCCTGGATACCACTAAATATCATGCAAGACACAGGATAACTACCCAAAACAAAGAAATAGTCAACATGAAATGTGATCATCTAGGTGAAGACCTAGATATTTCTCTCTTCTTTTGTCCTAAATGTCAACAAAAGCATCGCCAGCAACAGTAACAACTACATGATATTATTGAGAGCTATATTAAAAAACAACTCTGAAATAAAAAGTGAATGTATTAATATATAAATAGCATGGAAAATAGGGACAAAGAGGTAATGCAAGTAAGGGAACTTGCTGGGTGTAAGATGACAAATGGCAATTGACACTTAGCCTTAGTGTCCAGGAAACCATAGGGGTGACAGAGACTACCCTGAGTTTCCTGAACTGAAGATCACAAGTCCCATCTAAAGGGGGCATCCTTTATTCTTTTCTAGCCCACTGTCACCATGCAAGAACTTGAGCTCTAGGGATGTTAAAAATTATTTTTCAAGAGAAGCTGGAAACTCAAAATATATGTTAAATCCTCAAATTGTTATGCATTGGCTTTAAAAAAAATCATGTGTGGGCTAGATATAGTTTGTGACTGGCCAACTTGCCACCTCTGTGTTGGTGAGTAAAGAGAGATACCTACCAACAACAGAGCTGGCACCACAGAGAATTAAAAAGGGTGATGGTAGGAAAAAGAACTGTGGAGATAGAGAGGAAATATGGAATTCCTGGAATATCTCAGAGGAAAGATTTTATGGTTGATTGAAAGAAAAAGTAATGAGTCAAAATTAGCTGCTATGCCATAAGGACAAAAGAGTATCAACATTAGGAAATGCATAAAGATGTTTTAGGCAAAAGTTCAAGTAAGTTTTCACAAATAGTCTGTAAACTTGCAACGGAGGACACATTTGCATGGATAAATGAGTTTATGCATCATTGAAATTAATGATCTCATTCATAGATTAGACTTTTGGGATACAGCACCTGCTGGAAATTTAGTAGACATCTTAGAATTGTTGATATGCATGCTAAAAGAATATACAATATAACTTCCAATATGACATATTTTTGGAAAATATACACTAAATATTTTCTACTTCTGAAATATTTGAGCTTTCAAAGCTTCCACACTCAGAATTGGCAGACAACGCTAATACTTATATTTTCAAAGTCCATATGCCTACTCTTGCAGCCAAGTGTAGATCACATGGACTGAGAATAGGAGAGGGTGGTTCCTAAGGAAAGTGCTAACAGAAGGATGGATGGATAGATGGATAGATGGATGGATGGATGGATGGATGGATAGATGGATGCTGGGCTGACATATGCTGCTTATTTCCTTTCCTTCCCTCCTTCCTTCTTTCCTTTCTTCTTCCTTCTCTCCCTCTTCTCTTTCTTCTAATCTTCCTTCTTTACATTCCTATTACTATTTGTCTAGTGACTAATATCTAGCCCTGTGCTAGATACTGAGGAACATTGTTGTTAGGTGCCATCGAGTCAGTTCTGACTCATAGCGATCTCATGTACAACAGAATGAAACACTGCCTGGTCCTGCGCCATCTTCACAATTGTTGTTATGTTTGAGCCCATTGTTGCAGCCACTGTGTTTCAATCCGTCTAATCAAGGATCTTCCTCTTTTTCCCTGACCCTCTACTTTACCAAGCAGGATGTCCTTCTCCAGGGACTGGTCCCTCCATGTCCAAATTATGTGAGACAAATTCTCACCATCCTCACTTCTAAGAAGCATTCTGGCTGTACTTCTTCCAAGACAGATTTGTTCGTTCTTCTGGCAGTCCATGATATATTCAATATTCTTTGCCAACATCGTCATTCAAAGGCATCCAATCTTCCGGTCTTCCTTACATCAACGAAAAACACAGCTCATTAATATAAGGAGCTGAGTATACTGGTGGGGTACAGATCATTGCAGAAAGTTTAATAAGTGACTATTGGGACATGCACAGGACGCAACAACAGCAATGAAATGGGTATTGGGCTGTTTGCATATGGTGTCTGGGATGACTTCCCCAGGAAGATAAGATTTAAAATACGCCATGAAATATGAATAGGAGTTATCCAGAGGAAAATGTAAAATAAGAGCTTTATAAGAAGATGGAATAGAATATTTAAGGTATGATGAGGAAAATGAGGCAGTCAGGTAACTTGCAAGCAATTTGGTACGGCTTGATGTTTGTGAATGAGTGTTAGGTGAGGCTAGAAAGTAGTTACCGGGGCATATGCAAGACACGATAATAGGTTTGGATTTTATCCTAATGGACATTGAAGGGTTTTAATCAGGCAAGGGAAAAGAAATGCGTCATGCTTCAAAAATATAGCAGAGGCAGCAAGAGGAAAGGATTGAAAGTTCAGCAAATTAGTAAAGACATGCCAGTAATATATAGAGAAAAAACGATAAGGTCCTAGACTAAGGTTACAACAGTGAGAGTGAGAAGAAAGGATGGACTTGATGCAGTAATAAAAGGAGACCATAAATGTTGAAGGAAAACCAGGAAACAATATTAAATGAGGCAATGTATATGACTAGCATTTCAAAATGAAAACCAAACCCATTGCCATGTAGTCGATTTTAACTCATGGTGATCTATGTGTTACAGAGTAGAACTGAGCTCCCTGAGGTTTTCTTGGCTGTAATCTTCATGGAAGCAGATCACCAGGACTTTCTTCCTCAGTGCCACTGGGTAGGTTTAAACTGCCAACCCTTGTGGTTAGTAGTTGCATACCATTTACGCCACCCAGGGACCTTTCAAAATGGAAAAAAACAAAACAAAAAAAAACCGTTGCCAGGTAGTCAATTCTGACTCATAGTAACCCTAGAGGACAGAATAGAACTGCCCCATAGGGTTTCCAAGGAGCGCCTGTTGGATTCAAACTGCCCACCTTTGGATTAGCAGCCGGAGGAGTAGCAAAATGTTAGTGTGTCAGCAATTTAAAGTAAGATGAATAAAATGTGTGCATTGAATTGGGGATATTTCAGTTTAGTGGAATGCTGAGGAGAAAACAGGAAGGCTACAGTGAATTGAGGTGCTGATGGGAAGGGAGGAAGTGGAGATTTCAAAACACAATGGTGAAGATAAGGATCAATACAATACAATAGCTGAGCAGGGCTACTGTATTTAAACATTGTATTGTAAACTGGGTTTTTATGATGGAAAGGATTATAGCCTGTTAATATACTTAAGGAAAAGGGCCAATGTACTAAAATGTGGTAGAGTTGATTCCAACTAATAGCGAGACCCTATAGGACAGAGTAGAACTTTCCTATAGGGTTTCCAAGGAGCAGCTGGTGGATCCAAACTGCCAACCTTTTGGTTAGCAGCCAAGCTCTTGACCAGTACGCCACCAGGGCTCCGTCAATGTACTGGGAGAGGTTAAAGATAAATAAGCCCAGTGCGGGGCAACAAGGACAAGATTAGTCTTGATTTTAAACACCTTCCCAATTTACCCACTTTCCTCTGCTTCCTCTCCTCATTGTATTACATACCACAGCCTTGTATGTAGGGAAAGTTTTTTGTGACTCTTTTCAGGGTACATGATATTAAGACAAACTCCTGCTTCCCAGTTCCTTTCTTCACTCATAGCATCAACTTTTGGCTCAGAAGGGAGGTATCTGTAATAAGACTCTAATTTGCATGCATTTGTTTTTCTTTTCTTTTCTTCTTATTATTTTAAAGATTTTCCTTCTACACTCCAGAATAAAATGAAATGGCTTACTAAACCTATACACCCCCTATTACCAAGGTAACTAGAAAGACATTAATATAATAAATGAAGTTGATATTATTGGCCATAAGGCTACTAGTCCAGCCATAACATAGTAGTGGAGCAGGTCACAAGTATCCTTTCTCAGGATGGCAAAGACAAATGTAAATAACACCAGGGGAGATGGATCTACATATGGTGTGTGATTCAATTATTCTTTAATTTCTTTATGTGAAATGTAATTTGATAACAACTGGTGCCATGAAGGTGCAGATGGTGAGTGTCAGGCAGATCTTATTACCTGGAACGAAGGAGTCCAGCTTGCCTTCGACAGCTGTAATTGGCCTCCTCCAGCCTTTCTGGAGTTGGGGTAAAAAACATTACCTCAGAGTCCTTGGTGCTTTTGTAAGAAGAATGGAATGGTTTATTTTTCATTTATTACTTGTGACAGGAAACTGAAAGAGGAAGAGCTGGCCTGAATTCAGGAGAGACAGCAATTCTGGATGAAAACCTCATCTCTCTGGAGAACAAACAGCCGTAAAGGTGTGCATAATTCAAAGATTATTTTGTAGTTATGTCAAATGTTTGGCAGGAGTCAAATGATAAAATTGTTTTAATTGGTCAGTTAATGTCCACAGCAGCTGCAATTATTTCAAATGGCTCCATGAATTTAGAGCAACTCCATGAACACTTGGCACCCCCAGAACCTGCTTTCCCCCAAAACCTTGTTTCTTGGCATGGGGACTTAATTAAAATTGAATGTGCTAGCCGGTTCATTGCCCATTAAGGCTTGTGGCCAGCCCTTCAGATCTGAAAGTTCTGACAGCTTTTCCACCGATGATGTTAGTCATTCAAATAAATTTTGCTCAAATAAGAAATGGCTTAGATTAGTTTTTTTATCCTCAACTCACACCTTACTCTGTAAAACCCTGAAACAGCCTTTTTCATTCATATATAAAAGGTTAATTTTCAGTCTCCTTCCTCAGTCTGGTTCAAGGGAAGAGCACATGGAAAGTATTGACTCACGAAGGGGAGATTATTCTCGCTCAGCTTTTGTTTGGTTGGAGAAGATGCTGCACTGATAGTTCTTGACACAACTTAAAATTTAGTGTTTAAATCCCAAGATAGTGCACATCTCTGTGGAAGAACGTTTGTATTCTTACATCAGACACTTGACTACTACCACTTTTTCTCCCCCAATGTTAAAAGTCTTCATTGTCCAAAGTCTTCCCTGTAATTGTATATATAAACTTTGAAGTACACAACCTGGACCACCAAATGATGTCTTTGCTTATTTTAATTTTCTGGAATCAGTTTAATGTTTAATTTCATTAATATATGCTTAATATTTAATGAGGGACTCAGTAGGGTACGTGATACTCTTGTAAGCCTCCCAGCTCGGTGAATATACAAATTTGGATCAAATCACAGGAGTAAATAGATCCCAGCAGACAACACAAAACAGAGTAATCACTTATCTAATAAGGCCTTCTCCCATCAAAATGCCCTCATCTTGTGGCCTGGCACCATTGGCGGAAGTCTCGGAGTGAAAGATTTAAGCCTGAGAAAGAAAAAGAAAACTAAAATTATGAATCCTTTAGTTACTCAGATTAGCATCTTAAGGTGTTATTTCAATTCAATTTGGTTTACTTCAATTAAATACTGTTATGTAGTATGTGCTATGTAAGAGCCCTGGTGGCTCAGTGGTTAAATGCTCGGCTACTAACTGTAAGGTCAGCATTTCAAACCCACCAGCCTCTCCACGGGAGAAAGATATGACAGTCTGCTTCTGTAAAGATTTACAGCCTTGGAAACACTGTGGGGCAGTTCTACTCTGTCCTACAGTGTCGCTGTGAGTGATGGCAACAGCTTTGGTTTTTTGGATTATGTGCTATGTAAAAACTGTACTGGGTACTGTGGATATAAATATTAGCTAATATGTCCAACTAAGACTGGTGCTAAATACCCCTTTTAGGTAGGGCGTTTAAATTTATTAAAACCGAAATTTTTATTAAATATTAGCCAACCAGCAATCTACCAGATATTTACAATTCCACGGTCTAAGTAGAGAATGCTGTGTATGTAACCCATTTAAACTAACTTTGTAAAGGAATTTGTATCTGAAAAGCTGCTAAAGACAAATGAGAAAGATACACATGACAGGCACCAGCATATCAGTAGTCTTGGCTACATTCTAGGCATAAGAGCTAGAGCTAGGAATATTCTACAAGTGCACTCTCCAAGGGCATGCGCCATGTCCAATTCATCTATATCTCCAAATTCTAGCGCATAATAGGTACTCAATACATGATTGTTGAATAGATGAATGATTGAAAGAATAATGAATAAATCAGTAGTTTTGGTAATAGAAATGGATGGTAAATGTCTTAAAATCAAATAATTCCTTCTTTTTTTTCCTTTCCATTACCCATAATTTTAACCTCTCAAAGCATCAGTTTACTCACTTGTAAAGGGGAATAAAAACTATACCAACCCTATAACGTTGTTAGGAGGATCAAATGAAAGAATGCAAGTCAATCATATAACACAGTGCCTGGCACATATGTGCTGAATTAGAATTGATTATTTTTGTTGTAGGTCATTGATCATCAGCCATGGCTGTACATATTGTCATCTGGAAAACTTTTTAAAAATGCCCAAGTTCCACCTCCAGAGATTCTGATTTAATTCTTTTACACTGAGGCACAGGCATCTCGCTCTCTCTCTCTTTTTTTTTTTTTTTTAAAAAAAATCTTCCCAGGTGAAAATAATGTGAAGCCAGGGTAAAGAATCAATTGTAGGGGAAATAGACACACACACATACAGACTTTTTTTTCTTAAAAAAAAAAATCAGCTATTTACTAAAACCAGACAACCATGTTATGAGTTGATTTTTGGCCATACATCCTGTCATTCTCTATGTATTTCTGGGTTCAGTTAAAATTAAATGCCCTTTTCTGTTACAGATTTCTGTCCAAGTGTTTTGTTCACTGTAACTTGACGAGAGCTATCTCTATGCAATCTCCTGGTAGTTTATTTTTCTCTGAAGATCAATTTTGAACAAGAACTGAGTACTCCTATCTCTGTATTATGGAATAAGAAAACAATCATAGTTCAACAAATCAACACTTGATGATTCAGGTCCCTAAAGACTGGATCTTTTCACGTTTTTTGTTTTTCTATGAGCCTGGAGATATATTATATTCTCTTTTTAGTAAGGCAATTTTCTTATCTAACTTGTAGACCATCCATTATAACACTTGAATTTCTATGATACTTAAAACCGCAATCTGAGTGTGTAGTTTTATCTTACTATACCTCTTATGCTTTGAGACTATGGTAGACCATTCACCGTATGCCATAACCACAAAAAAAAATGCCATTTTTTGAAAATTAAATCATAATTTAAATACACAAGTGTAACTTACTTTGATAAAGAAAACACTTACTTACAAATTTGTAAATTCTATATTATATAGGGTCACCAAGAGTCAGAATTGACTAGATGGCAGTGGATACTAAATTTGTTTAAAAATAATTATGTCTGCTTATGAGTTATAACCAACATATCCTGAATAAAATATGCACCATTTCAGTATTGCATAGAAATGTGAAGTTTGTTTTCATTATGTTAACCATTTTCTGGACTTTCAAAAATCATTCTACTTTTATCAGATTCTCTTACATTAATTATCTAAACGAGTAACCAGTTGTCCTGGAGTCAATTCAGACTCACAGCAACCCTATGTGTGCCAGAGTGGAATTGTGCTCTACAGGGTTTTCAATTGTTGATTTTTGGAAGTAGATTGCAAGGCCTTTCTTTGGAGGCACTTCTGGGTGGGCTTGAACTTCCAAACTTTAACCATTTGTACCACTCAGAAACTCTCTACACATAAATGCTCCAATTTTACTCTGACATCCTTTTTCTAAAGGATTCGCTCCCCCAGTTTATTTTCCCTTTTTTTCCCACAGGGCCCTTGTCCATGTTCTTTCATAAGATACTGCTATCTTGAAGACTTTTTGGCCTCAGCATGCTACTGTAAAGTGGTTACGAGGTGACACTTTCTGTTTTTCTCCTCAGGCCATTTATTGCCCTCTCTTAACATTCTTCTCTTTAGTACTGAATTGGTTAGAATCTCTTGGCACCTGGCAGTGTTTTCTCAGTTTTGAGTCCTGGCTGAAACCCACTCACTTTTCTTGATTACAAGCTGTATGTGTTACACAGTTTGATTTTGCTTATGTGATCAGAACATATATTCTTCATTTTGTTAAAACACACACACACAAAATCCAGGAATAATCATATAATTGTAAGGCTGAGTTATTTCTTGTGTTGTGCAATTTCTTCTCCCCTATATTAACTGGATATATTCAGTTTGGTAAAGTTTTGTTTTGTTTTATTAAACCTCTCTTGCATAATACTAGGAATAAGATACCAGTACCAGTTGCTGTTGAGTTGACCCTAACTCATAGTGACCTCACATGTGTCAGAGTAGAAGTGTGCTCCATGGGGTTTTCAGTGATTGATTTTTTCAGAAGTAGATCACCAGGCCCTTCTTCTGAGGTGCCTCTGGGTATACTTGAACCTCCAAGCTGTCAGTTAGCAGCCAAGTGCTTTACCTGTTTGCACCACCCAGGGACCCACGAATAAGATAGACTCTCATATACTGACTGGATGGAGCTAAACTCTAATTGTATGTGGCTCTAGAAAAGGGAAATAGATTTGCAAACATTAACAGTACTTATCTATTCTTCCAAATCAGTATTAATATGGCAGTGTTATAGTCATTGCTTGGCACCAAATAGGAAGATAGGGTAGTTTTGGAATTCGGTAGTAAATCTGGCAGTACATTTCAGAGAATCCATTGGCGGTTCAGTTTATCATGGGGGACCTGTCTTCAGTACAAGTCTGATGACCCACTAGAATCTTGTTAGCTCCATGTTTTCTTCTTAATAATAATAGCTATTTTTAACATCAACTATATGCCAGGCATTGAGTTAGAAGCTTTGCATAAATTAACTCTAATCCTCTTATGAAACTAGAGAGGAATGTGTTACAATTTTTTCAACTGAGGCTATACCATACACTTAGTAAAAAACAAGGCAATGCTCCTTCACTCTGTCAAATTGCCTTAGAGGTGTTTGATCACAAGCAGGCCTAATTGTCTTGAGGGTATTAGATTTCACTGGACATTCAAAAACAAGGAAGAATTGCCCCATTGTTTGTTGTGATATATTGACAAAAGCTCTGGAATTGGAACTAGAATGCCCAAGTTCAGCTTCTCTTCACTACGCCAATTTGTGTTTCTATTATTTTATCTACAAAGTAAGGACAGTTTGTCATATTTCCCAAACTCTCTTCTTCACAAGAATTTTTTTGTGAACCAAATGAGGAAGAACATATGAAAAATCTTGGTAAAAAGGTAAAGCAGTAAGTTAATGCTAAATATATACACACGTGGACACAACTATAATGTAGAAAACTATTACAGTGTATATGAATAGCTCAAATAGGATATCTATATTATGTACGCATACAACTGTGGCATATGTGGAAGCCTGATATGAGAAGTTCCCCAAATAGAAAAAGTAGGCCACAAAAGTCAACACTAGTATTCTATGAGATTCATTCATTACAAGTATATAAGGAAAATAGAAGAAAAATTGAACAGCAAGAACCAAAGTGATATTCAGTATTATTATTTTCTTAAATACATATTCTTTCAGAGGATATAATGGAATTTCTAGACTTTGAAAAATACCAATCGACATCTGGCTCTATCATGGTGTATAGAGTAAAATATAAATAGAGCAGCTAGAAATGAAGACCAGGCACTTAAACTACCTAAAACAGTTATTTTAGCATTGGGGAATTTTAGTTTGAAAATGTCATAATACACAAAGGGCTATATCTACTTGCTTTCAAGAATTTATTTATTACCTGTATGTTTTCAAATATTTGGATGCTGGATTTTCTTTAACTACAGTGAAGACACAAAAAGTTTATCTTTGAAATTTAAAAATTACTTAAAGAAAGCATTTCTAAGTTATGCTTCAACAGTTAAAAATTTTAGCATCTCACTGTTGTGTGCTGTTGAGTTGGTTCCAACTCATAGCGACCCCATAGGACAGAGTAAAACTGCCCCATAGGATTTCCAAGCAGCGGCTGGTGGATTCAAACTGCTGACCTTTTCGTTAGCAGCCTGAGCTCTCACTAGTTTTACATTTTCTTCAATAAAGATAGATTGATTAATCATCAACAAATTCAATCTTTGTTGTATCTTAGGAATTTGTGTATGTTTTATTGAAAGGACTAAGTTTTAGATATGAAAAATGCTTCCATAGGGGTATTTTAAAAAGTCTGAGAACCTGATTTTTAAGTTGTAGAAAATGACTTTCACCTGGTCAATCCATGGTCTTTGTTTTGCTGCCTTTTCTGTATTCTTGCCACCAGGTGGCAGTGAGACAACATATACAGCTGCAAGGTAATTTCTCACATTTTAGCATGAAATGGAAAAAAAAATCAGTGGACTAAGGTACCATTGAATTAATCATCAAGGACCAGGTTGTTAATACGAGGATGCTCAGGTAACATGAAATGTCAAATAATAGGTTATGCATGCAATGACATATGCAGAAATACCTGTATGAACACATGTAGAAACAGGATAGCATAGTTTACTCCACCTATTTTGACAGTAGACAAGTGCAATGATTGCTTCAACAGTGTACAAAAGAAAAAAAAAGTACTCTTGAAATTAAAAGTTTACAGGAAGAGCCTGGAATTCATGGCTATCCAAACTCCTGCAATAGTACTCATGGCCAAAAAGAGCCTAAAGATCAAAGACCCAGACTTGTCAATGTCCCCTGCTTACTTGAAGAAGACGCATTATGATGTGAATGTTATTCACTGTCGAAAAACAAATCCTTTTGAGAATGAAAAGGGCACTATTAGTACTGCACCATGAGTGTAACTGGTACAGTCCTGAGCAAATGGGGCTATAGTTTACTAATGATCTCTTGATGTTTCTCTCTCTCTCTCTATATATATATAAAGAGCAGTATAAGGGAGATTTAAATTCTATAAATTAAATTCTATAACCCCTCCAGTCATTAATAAGAGTTAGCTTCTGGTGGAATGTGTTTCTTCTCTGCCTTTACCTAAGTAATTTTTACCTTTTTTTTTTTTTTAATCTCAGCTCAATCACTTTTTTTTTGTTTTTAAAGGAAGGCTTTTCTGTCTTCTCTAATCAGGTCACATCTCCCCATTATAGCCATTATATGCTCTCCTAGCAGTGCATGGCTTCAATCATAGCACAGTGTTTATTTGGATGATTTTTTTTTATTATTAATGTCTATCTCCACCTTTATACTGTAAACTTTATGTGGCAGAAGGTATGTCTAGTTTTGATCATTATTTTATCCCCAGTTGACAGCAACTAGTATTATTACAAATAATGCTCATTAATCCTAGATTGGAATTCAAAGACCCACAGGAAAACCATAAACAGGCTCCAAGCCCCATCCCTGGGCACAGCTCCCTCCTCTCCATCACCCTGCACCACAAATTCCAGACACTTTAGTTAATCCAAACTCAGATCTCTGACTCCTCAACTTACTAGGACCACTGTGCTCTGCTTTTGCTCATCTTCCCTGCGCTGTGTCCCAGAAAGTGCTCCCAGATATTAAGTGGGGAGAAGTTGGGGCTCACTTTGTATGTTTCTCTTCTCTGAAGGATTATAGTACTGCACTGCTTGTTATTCAATCCTTGGAACAATGGACAACTCTATTTGTCAAGCTTTGTATTGTTTAAGGGAGGCAGATAAGTCTGGTATTAATTACTCCACTATGGTGAGAGGCAGAAGTCTCAGCAATTAGATTGAAAAAGATTATGTTCAAGTGCTTGCATATAATAAACACTTAGTCATTCTTTTGAATAAATACCTCTTATTATTATTACTTTTTTATATTAGGGAAGTAAGACTAGGAATCAAACTGAGATTGAGAATTAGGACAAACCCCAAATTTGTGAATTTGGACACATTTCTTAGACCCTCTGATCTTCACATTCATCATCAGAAGAATTGGAATAATAATTTCCTTAATGGAATACTATGATAATTTTAGGTGTGTGTGTGTATGTGTGTGTGTGTGAGAGAGAGAGTGCGTAAATATCCATTCATAAAAATGATAGAATTGTAGGCATTTATAAGGGAGATATTAGGGAAGGGAAAACATTTAGTCTGGTGGTTAAAAACATAAAATATGAAAAACTGCAAACCCATGTTTGATTCACGGCTCCATCTTTTGCTAGTTAGGTGACCTCAAGTTACTTAAACTCTTTGTACATGGGTGTTCATATATATTAATGAGTTACAGGTAATACCTACACCAGATAAAAAGCAGGGTGTAAAACTCAGCCCAGTGTTTGGTACATAATATTGTTGTTGTTATTCGGTGCCATCGAGTTGATTCTGATTCCTAGCCACCCTGTGTGATAGAGCAGAACTGCCCCATAGGGTTTTCTGGACTGTAATCTTTATGGAAGCAGATTGCCAGGACTTTTTCCCAAGGAGCTGTTGGGTGGGTTTGAACTGCCAACCTTTAGGTTTGCAACTGAGAGCTTAACTATTGTGTCACCAGGGCTCCTTTTGGTACACACAAGCTCTTAATAAATTACAACAATTATTATAATTGTCATTTCTAGTTCCTCTCAGAGAGCATACTTGACGACTCCCATAGTTGACAAGTTACTTTAAAAACCAGTATTGCCGGTACAGTTTTCATCCTAATAATAGAATTCTAGAAGTCTAAAGTCGATTCTCAGGGAAAAAGAAACCTGAGCGTACACCATATCCCTAAATAAGATACATTCCACAGCTGCTAGGGGTAAAGAGCACCCATAGCATATGGTCTGCATATGGGCTCTGGTTGCCATATTGTTAGGGATGTCTAAAGGGATTAAGCTGAGTTATGTGAAACTCGCACTCGAATAAATGTTCCAGTTTCACCAATGTGCTGGAGAAAGTGATAGCTGAGAGTCTCATATCCTTGAGGAATAAATACAAATGCAAATATTTCCATACTGCTTTTGGTAAATTCATGTTTGAGATTTCATCTTCCTGATTGAAAATCATCAATAATCAATGGTGAATAGGTTTTCCTCCCCTGTTGTCCCCATATAAAGAAATATCTCTATTAATTAGCCAGTTCCTAAAGCAAAACCAAAAGTCATTCTTGAATTCCTTCTGTTACTGACTCCCTGCCTCCAAACCACTAGCTTGTGCTGTTGACTGTATCTCCAAATAGATGCTAAATCCATCTATCTCTACAGCTATTTCCCATCATCTCTTACATAAACTATTACATATATCCTAGTGGTCCTTGGTGCTTCCACTCTTGCTTCCTACAATCCATTTACCACACAGCAGCCAGAATAATATTTTCAAAAAATCAATCATATCATGTCATACTCTGACTTAAAATCTTCTCGTGTCTGATTTTCATTTAGAACAAATTTAAGCTTCCTTCTAGAACTAAAACAGCCCATAAATCCTATCTCTGCCTACCTCCTTAATTTTATCTATCATCACTCTCTCCCCCACCCTGACTCATCACTTTTCGGTAGCTATACTAACCCTTTTTTTTTTTTTTTTGCCCTGATTGTCAAACACATTAACTCACTCCTACTCTGGGACATCTACTTTTGCTGTTTTCTCTGCCTGGAACATTCTTCCCTCAAATTTTATTTTATTTTGCGAAGTTATTTGTATTAGCTTTCTATTGTTGATCTATCTAACAAATTACCACAAACTTAGTGGCTTAAAACAACACAAACTTATTATTTTACAATTCTGTAGATCAGAAATTTGGCACATGTCTCACCTGAACTAAAATCAAACCATGTTCCTTTCTGGAGGTTCTAAGGGATAATCCATTTTCTATTCATGTGGGTGTTGAAAGGAGCTCTGGTGGCACAGTGGCTAAATGCTTGTCTGCTAACCGAAAGGTCAGCGGTTTGAATCCACCGGCTGCTCCTTGGGAGAAAGATGTGGCAGTCTGCTTCCGTAAAGATTGCAGACTTGGAAACCCTATGGAGCAGTTCTACTCTGGCCTATAGGATCGCTATGAGTTGGAATTGACTTGACAGCAACAGGTACGTGATTATACTGGGACCTCCCAGATACCCAGGATAATTTCTCCAGCTCAAGGCCCTGAAACTTAACTGCATTTGCAAAGTCCCATTTGCCATATAAGGTGACATTCACAGGATTTAGGGATTAGGGTGAGGACATATTTGGGGACCATTATTCTGCCTACCACACTGGTTAATTTTCATCATTTGGGTCTCAGAAAATGTCACCTCCATAATGAAACTGTCCCCAACTCTCACCCACATTGCTAGTCATTCTTTACTACATCACTGAGTTATATTTTTTTCAAAGTGTATGACACTCTCTGAAAAATCTTCTATCATTTATTTGCTTATTTATTATTTTACCCCACTGGGATGTAAACTTTATGAGGACAGAGATGTTTTCTGCTTCTTAACTGTTTTATTTCCAGCACCCTGGACATATTGAATATTTCAATATATCTTTTTCAGTTGAATGAAGGGTTTTAATTACATGTCATTGTTCAAAACTCTGTAATTGCTTTGATTGAAACAATGCTATTAACTCTTGACAGGGTATACATTAAATTTACTATCCAGTTATTTCCTGTTCTATTCAAACATGCATTTTTAGTTTCTTCTAGCTGGTACAACTGAGTCTCTGTGTTAATTGGCAGGAATTTTGTACTTCTCTTTTTTGACTCCTTAGAAGCCAGGATGGCGAGACTTCATTTCATGTACTTTGGACATGTTATCAGGAGGGACCTGTTCCTGGAGAAGGACATCATGCTTCGTAGAGTAGAATGTCAGTGAAAAAGAAGACCCTCGATGAGATGGATTGACAAGGTGGCTGCAGGACTGGGCAGTGTTTTGTTCTGCTGTACATGGGGTCACTGTGAGTCAGAATTGACTTGACGGCACCTAACAACACCAATGCCCAAACAGAACTGGGGAATTTTATGTTTTCATTTTGCTTACTATGATAGAAAGATATAATGCCTTTCTTAACCAAATCATCTAAAATCTGGTCTCCTGGTCATAACTTCCCATTAAGTTTTTAAAATGATTTCAGATTCTTGGATATAAAAGTCACTAAATCAATGCAAAATATTATTTATCACTTCTTTGCCTACAAGTAGCCTGTACCAGCTCATGCAAATAGAAAAGTATATCAAATCCCTCTAAGAATAATCAGTCCCTATTTAACATAAGGCTGACATTATTTCCCTTAACATCTTAAAAATTTATTCTATCTCAGTGTAAGAATAACTCTGCTTCTTGCTGTTTTGCATTCTTGAATTTTTTACTTGAAAGCATTCTCCTAGCCTCTCTGTTTGCAAATGAAGAAAACTGCAGCTCTTCGAGGTTAAGTGATTAGCTCATATTTATGTTTATGAAGCAGAGCCAGAATTGGAACCCAAGAATGCTGACTCCCAGTCTAGTGTTCTTCCCAGCACACTCTACTGCCTCAGTACAAATGGGAATCCACGCAGTGAACTGCAAAGCCTTGCCTATTAATAATTTAAGATGAAAAGAAAAAAAAAAAGCCCAGATTTAATTTGTAAGGTGGCATGGGTGGTAGAAGGGTTATTAAATGGCCCTTGTTTTCAACATGTAATGACTTTCGCCTTCTAAATGCCACTCATTAAAAGATCAAAGCCCAGAAATTTCTAGGTTGTAATTGCAAGTTCAGGACTAGTTAGCAACTTCAGTTGTAATTACAGGACCAACTCATCTCACGAATATAATTACCTGGGGCTCTGTTCTTCTGACATGATCTGCAGGCACTCATCACCACACGTAAGGGCCTTAGAGGAGGCTGAGGTAGGGGGTCAGTTTGTTCATGTCCAGACTTGGCAGTTGTTGAATCATCACACAGCAGCTGGCACAATTCACAAACACACAATTGGCTTCATTGTTTGCATTCTGACAATTTTCTATTTGTTCAATCAAGGGAACCAACCTGGCAACAGTAAAATTAGAAATTCACTCAGTTCAATGTTGAATTAGTGTCTGCATTAGCACTATTTTATATGAAGTGTCATTTCATTTTTTTTTTAATTGAAATACACATCTATTTATGCCCTATTATGTGCAACAAACAAAACTGTTTTAAGTTTTAAGATTTCTTTTCCTAGTGGGACAAACGACTCAGCCCTATTGATTACTCTTCTTTTTGAAATTCTATTCTCCTTTATTACATCTATCCCTCATTTTTCTCCCAAGACTACACATTCTTGCTGCGCTTCATTTTCTATCTCCTTCTTTTCATTGAAATTCTGTTGTTCCACAGGATATACTGATAATCTTTTCTTGTTCTGTGCGGCTTCCTCTGGCAAGCATGACTGATATAGCTGAGCATAACCCTCATAAAACTGTTTACTCCCCCCAAATTTTTCTCCTCCCAAATCCACCTTCTTTATATAGTCTCAGTTTTCATTAGTAGCCTTACCAGCATGCCAGTAGTCCAAGATGAATATCCTAAAGCCATCTTGAACTAGTCTCTCTTCTTTAGCATCCCACAACTTCTCCCTCCTACATTTAACCGATCATCAAATCCCACGAAGCGTGTGATTTTCACAGGGAGAAAACCAGAAAGCATTTTTCAGTAACTCCTATTACATTCAACTTAATTTTTTTTTTTTAAAGCCATTAGATTTACTACCTACCACGCAGTGGCAAAATAAGCTTTTTTTAAAGTATTCAAAGTGGAAGGGGGAGATTGCAGAAATATTACAAATAAAATTTATACTAAAAGTCGTTATTATTTATAAACATCTATCCCTCATTTTTATCAATGTTTTTAAGTGTATACAGGGGAGAAATTCTACTACGGTAATATTTTAAAATCATATCTCAGATCATTCATGTAGGTTGAGATGGGCATTTAATAGGCTACAGGCAGGGGACAGGAATTGCTTATAGGCAGGAAGCAGCAACAGCTGAATTCTTTTTTTTTGACTTGGAAATAAACTTTAATTTGCCTTGGTTTATAACACCTGAATCTGAAATGCTATTAAAATGTGTTAAAATCTTTAAAAATTTGTTCAAGTTTAATGGTCTTGTTTACTTGATTTACTGTTTATTGCCTTTACCTATAATATGGAAACTTATTCTTTCTTCTGTGTAATCTGCTGAGTAGGCAAAGGTTCTGTGTCTCTGAGTTTATGCTAACTTTTCTGCCCTTGACTAAGAAAACCAAGCCTCATGGCCTTTTATACATATATATATACACACACATACATATATATAATTTATTTTTTTATGTTGTTGAGAATATACAAAGCAGAGCATACACTAATGCAACAGGTTCTACAGGTATAATTCAGCGACACTGATTACATTCTTCGAGTTGTGCAACCATTCTCACTCTCCTTTTCTGTTCCTCCCCCGTTAACATAAACTCACTGCCTCATAATGTTTCTGTCTAATCTTTCCAGTTGCTGTTGTCAATTTGATCCCACATAGATAGATCTTAAAAGAGCACAAAGCTCAAGACAGACATTCTTCACTAGTTAAGCTTAACTACTGTTTGATTTTAAGAAGACGTAAGGGGATATTTTTGGTTTAAGGTTTAAAGATTATCTCAGGGAAAGAGTTTGAGGGTTAATCTAGTTTCCATGGCTCCAGAAAGACTGGATTCCATAAGAATTTGACATTCTGTTCTATGTTTTCCCCCTTTTGATCAGGATTCTTCTACAGAATATTTGATCAAAATGTTCAGAAACGGTAGTTGGACACCATCCAGTTCTTCTGATCTCATGACAAAGGAGTCAGTTGTTCACGGAGGCAATTAGCCACACATTTTATTTCCACCTCCTATTCCTGACTCTCCTTCTTCCTCTGTTGCTGCATGCAAATAGAGACCAATTGTTGTGCCTTGGATGGCCGCTTGCAAGCTTTTAAGATGCCAGGCACTATGCAACAAACTAAGAGGTAGGACAGAAGCGTTAAACACATTATTAGGCCAATTAACTGGGAGGGCCCAGGAAACCTAAAGCTCCAAACCAAGAAACCAAATCCCATGAGGATTTCAGTACCTGCTCTTTTTTTTTTTTTTTTTTGGTAAATATATCTATCACACAATTTTTGTCAATTCAAAGTTTTACAGGTGTACAACTTATTGACAGCAATTATATTAATGGTATTATATTAATGGTAAGACTGTGCAATCCTACCATTAGTCAATGCGATTTTTCCATCACCATAAACCAAACTACTGAATTCCTAAATGCTCTTTTAGATCCAAAATTCTGGACTTTTAGTTCTGAGTGAAATATCTGAAGTATTAGAGGAAGTATGCATAGTTTATATGTTTTAATTATGCTATTTGAGCAGCTTAATAATATAGTAAGATTGGCAGGCTATCCATAGCAATACATAAACAGTTCAGGAGAAAGATGAAAACTCAAACCCGGGTACTAGTCTGTTGATAATAAATGCCATCATAATGTGAAGCTGTTTGTCAGAAAGTCAAGCGAACTTAGAAATGCATTTAATTACCACTACAGAATTTAGGCAATAGCTTAACTAACTCTTGTTCAGAAATGACCTTAAGGAAATGCAGTTACCCTTAATGATCAAATTTGAAATGTTGCTGGAAATGAGCTGAATCAGGAGTGTTTATTCTAATGACTAGTTCAAATCAGTTGCAGTGAATGGATCATTGATTCAAAAAAATTATTGATCTACTTTTAGATGTTAAGACTAAAGACAAAATTGAAAGCAAAACATATGAGATCACTACTCTCCTGGAAATTATATTCTGATGGGGATCCAAGTTAAAAGGCATGGAATCGACTGCGAAGGATTGAGATAGGAGAAAGAAAAGGGTGCATTACGAGGAGTTAAACTTTGATTGGGTGGCTCACGTGGGTCTTTCGGGATTCAGCAACTAAAACCTGGGGAGGATGTGCCGGATGATCTAGGAGGGATGCCATAGGGAAGTAAAAAGGCCTGGAGGTATATCTGATTCCTTCAAAATTATGCCCAAAGTCTGTCTATGCTTTCCTTCTTCTAATAGGATAATTGTGTGACAGATATAAGCAACGTATTAAATGTAAAACATGATCCCTACCCATAAGGGCTTTATTTAAAAAAAAAAATCTTCAACATTGATAAATGTATATTTTTTCTTAAAAATCAGATTCCTAGAGATACTCATTTTGATTAGTTGGTCTCTTGTCCTTTTTTCTTTGCTGCATCCTCAGACTCAGTTTATTCTTCAGATATGGAATTTAAAAAGTCATAGACAATCAGAGTAGTAACAGATAGTTATATAACACCGCCAATAAAAGGGTATTGCTGCTAGGTCGCTGTCAGTTGAACATGTCACCACCAAGCCGCCATTAGCTGGTTGTGTATTTTGACTTGTTCCCCTAGAAGTGATGATGTATTGCACTGAGGCACCCTTTCCCTGCCTTATAGATTTTTCGAGATTGACTGGCTGGAGTTAGAGGAGTAGGGGCTGGCCCAGAAGCAGCAGTCTAGTTAGTTAACACTCAGTCTAGTTAGGGATGGCACATTGTTGACTATGGATCTTACATGCAACAGAACCTGGTTGTTTCAACAGAAATAAGGGGCTGAAACAAAGGGATTTTGTATCCACGTATGAAATACACTTAGTTATGCCTGCCTCAGCAATTAGAACATGGATCTCCCATTCCACTCCTTAAATTTTATGCCAATATGCTAGTCATGCCTCAAGGGACTACGTGAAAGACAGGTTGTGCATATTTGTATAGCCCTTGTTCCATAAATGTGGAGAAATTATTCAATTAAACACAGATAAAATTTTTAAAAAATCAAGAAATGTGCAATTCAGTTTACAGTGAACAATTCTGGGCTGCTATCTGGAAACTAAGAAAGAAAGAAAAAAAAAAAACAAAAAAACGGTAGTAACAAGGTTGTAAAGAGTCCTGGTGGTTAAGCGCTTGGCTGCTAACCAAACGGTAGGTGGTTCGAATCCACCAGCCTCTCTGTGAGAGAAAAGACTTGGCGATCTGCTTCTGTAAAGATTATAGCCTAGGAAACCCCTACGGGCAGTTCTCCTCTGTTGTATAGGGTTGCTATTAGTAGGAATCTAATCAAAGGCACATAACAACAACAAAGGTTATGTTAATAAGTGGCTGTGAGTATTTATTTTTCTGTTCATCTTGCCTAATTAAGTCAACGCAGTAAAATGACACACTGAATTTGCAGCACAGTATTTATAAAATTAGTTTCTTAAAATGAGACAAATTAAGCTTTGGCAAAAGCAAATTGATAATTCAGCAACCTTTCCCCAGTATCTACTCATCTATGGTAAATCTTAAAGTTTATCAAACATGTTCAGGTATTTATCATCATGCATTTATGTCCGACCCAGATTTCCTGTTTTTTATTGCCCCTTTTCCATGGTTTCTTGGCTTGCATTAGGAAAGAAAAATACAGAACAAAGACAGCTTTCGACTCCTTTTTTCCCCACTCTATCAAATATTCATTTGGAAATGAATATTGCAGAAAAAATAAGCAAGTATTGTCTGACAAACGTGAAATCATTCTACAAATCTCTGACATCTTCGACTTTTCTTTTAGGCATTGCTTTTAATAGTTATGGGGTCAGTAGGAATGTTTAGTTCTGGCACATGCCTTCTAAATTTAAAACCTGCTTGCCTTGTTATTAAAAGCCCTTCTGGGCCAATTTTTCCCTTTCTCTTTTCAAAAGAATGCTAGTGGGGAGTAATTCTTCCTAAGTGGATCTGGAAGGAAAAGTGCGGGAAACCTACAAATGTTAAAGACTGAAAAAGTCCAACAGTGGCAAGGCCTTTTGATACTTTTAAGATGCCTTAAGGAGAACTGAAGGACTCCTCACTTAAATCCTGCCTCCTATTCCTGGATGGATGCTTCTTCTGGTTCCCTTTGGATGGCGTCTGTGGTCTCTTTTCAGGCCTATACTCCCTATGGTACCTCCCAGCCAATGCCTACTTGTGCCTACATACAGACCCCATACTTCCCTTGTATTTGTCTCTGCCAACTAGTCCTATTAGAGTGCGTTTGAAAGACAAAGCTGATTGAAAAGTTACATAGGCCGTCTATTTTTTTGTCTTTCATTATTGATTACATCTTTAAAGTATACGTCATTTAAGCTTTAAAAGTACAAAATAAATTTTGAAAGAAAACATCTATGGTAAATCTTAAAGTTTATTTGAAAAAAGCAAATGGTAATATATTGTGAACATAAATATAAATAGTTATATGAACACCTTATTCTGGTTAGGGCTTATATTATACACTGGACATATGATCAGGGCTAATCAAGTTCTTTGATAAATTCCAGGGAGCCAGTTCAAACACCTAATTTGCAAGTTTAACCCATAGAACTCAATATATTGAAACAAATAAACTCAATAAATGAAAACTTTGAAAACTAATATAAAATACATTTTCGGAAATTGAATCTTAAAAATATACTGAGAAATTTTGCTATTCAAATTATTCTTATGTTGACTATTTCTATAAGATTAATAATCACTTTAAAACATTAATTCTAATTTTAATCTATTAACTATGCATCAGGCAGTATATGTTATAATAAAAAATAAGTCTGTTTTGAAATAAGTCCCTTTTGACACCAAACCATTTTTAGTTATCATGGTTGCTACTAAACAAACATGGGTTATTTTACAGTTTCTTTCTCTTCATAGATTTCCTACAAATATTAGTAAAGAAAAATGTGCTTGATTTTAAATGCTTGCCTAAAGCTAAATCACCAGACACCCATTTTTCTTCTTTTTTTTTTTTTTGCTGGAGAGGTTATGTCACAGAAAGCAAGTCATATTTATTTGAAACTGAAGATGAAGGAAGTATTTTTCCCCCTCAGATTTAAAACACTCTTGTCTTTGCAGTATATAAGATTTTCAATAAGCAAGTCTCACCCAAGTCAGTATATACTTCTCTCCATAGATGACAGAAATGTTACTTCACAGTCACATTTTTTAGTCTTTAAACTCAGCATAAGAGATGGGTATTGTGCAGTTTCTCACCTTGGAGTTTCATTGGTAATTTCCCTCATGCTTCTGTGTTTTTTCTCCTAGAAACAGGATTTAAAAAATAGCTGCCAAAGTATTTCTACAAGTATAGGCAAATGAACCATGCTCAGTTCTGATCTTTGTTATACCACATTATTCATTTTCTTTCATGGAACTCTAAAATTTGGTTCTGATTTAAAGTTTAAATAAGAATCTTTCCTTTAAACTCAAATGCCATATTGTGTGCTGAGAATACCACAAATAAAGGATGTTTAAAAAACTTTATGTGAAGAGAAGGGAATTTCTTCTGCCTAGAATAGAAGAGAATCAAGAAATTGCTATTATTTTTATGGTATATGATGCATATTCAAATATAGGGTATCTATTATAATAATTATTAACTTATATTTTCTTACAGTCATAGAATTTCAGAACTTCAGAGGACCTTAGAGTCATCTTGTAAAACTCTCTGCATACTGCAGATGAAACAGCAAAAGCCTAGCAAAGGGCAAATGCTGGTCAATATTTGAACCTGGAACTCCTAACTCTAGTGAACTATCCTTCACTAGGGCACAGATGTGTGCCACATAAGAATAGTAGGTGTCAGGATGGCATCCATCGAACATCAGTCCCATGCCAGTGACTAAACCAGGCACACGACCTGCATTCCAAAAAAGACCAAAAAACAAAACTTGTTGCCATTGAATCAATTCCGACTCATAGCGACCCCATAGGACAGGGTAGAACTGCCCCAAAGGGTTTCCAAGAAGTGGCTGGTGGCTGTGAACTGCTGGCCTTTTTGTTAGTAGCCCAACTCTTAACCACTGCACCACCAGAGTTCCAATTATTATTTATCAAGTAAGATAGCATTTATCTCATTTAAGCTTCTGTGCATCCTTCAGAATAATAAGTAACTGCCAATTTCCAGAAAAAATGAAAACATGTATAAAGTATTCTTTCTGTCACATTTCTTATATTCATTTACCTCTTTAATCCCACTGCCCCAACCTGGGCTGTTCACTTCTGCCTGGATTATCTCAGTGCTCTCTTAACGGAGGTCCTGTTGACAGGATTTTCATTTCAAATCCAATACTCCACAACCAGGTTAATGTTCTCAAAACTTTGCTTGTATCAATACTCTCCTTTGGCATAAGTAATACTCCCCTCATTGCTTTCAGAAAAAGTAAAAACTCCTAAGGCTAGCATTCAGGGCTCTCTACCATCTGATGCAAACTGTATTTCCAACTTCATTTTCTACTGTTGTCCAATTTATATATCATTATAGTCTGTCTGACCTATTCCATGTCTCTTAAACATCTCTTGCTCATTTATTCATTCATAAGATTCCTTGAAGCTCCCCCTATATGAAACACACTCTCCCCTCTTCACCAAAGTCCATCCATTTCCATGGTTCTTCACTTTCTTCTGTTCTGCCAGTAGACATTATTTCAAACCCTTCTGAGTTCTCATTTCACAAACACCTCTCAAACATAACTATACATCAGGATCACCTGTGATGTTTGTAAAAAAAAAAAAAAAACACATTCCCAGCCTACACTCCAGAGATTGTAATTCAGGCAGTCTGAGGTGGGGCCTCAGAATCTATATTTTCAACAAAACCCCCAGTGATTCATATTCTGGTGGATCTAGGACTGCACTTTTAGAAACACTGCATAGACGTTCCTATCTGGTTCATCTGTATAAATCTTAATCACACGCTCATTTGCAGTTGGCAGACTTTCTATTTGCCTCTCTGATTATTCCAGTAAGATTTCAAATTTATTGAAGGTAAGGAAGGACTGGGTGTATTCTTTTTTGTATTCTACATGTTACTTAGTATATGCACAGGGCTGTTGTCCAATTAAACGTAATATATTATCCAAATGTACTCACATACTAAAGTTATCTGAAATTATCTCATATATATTTATGTATTTAATACCTATAGTCTCTCACTGAAAGTAAGCTTCATGAGAGCAGGGCTTTATTTATCCTATTCACCTCTGAATCCCAACAATGTCTAAAACAGAAGATTTTTGCTCAATAAGTGAGTTGTGTAAAGAAATGTGTGAATAACTAATGAGCTTCTTTCTTGTTTAAGTCATTTAGTTCTTCTCGTCTCATTTTGAAAACGAGAACTATTTACATGATTTTGTCACATTTTCTGTTTGCTTCCATCCTCAGTTTGAAAGATGTACCTTCGGCTAAAATAGATTGCATTGTGTAGTGGATGCTCTGATGCACCATCCAGATCACACTTCAGGAATGAAGAATTTATTTTCCAGTCGCTGGAAGATACCTTCAAATGTCAGTCCTCTTTGAGAATTGCTTCATGCATGCTCATGCTTCCTCCCAGGGCAGCTTGCATACAGAGATTTATCAATATGTGGTAAAAATTCCAACTTCTCTCAACTTAATACAACTCTGAAGGGTCATTCCATCTCCAGAACTCTCTGTGGTGTCAGCTTAGGCCTTTATTGGGACTTCATCACAGCTCAACGTCTCACTCTGCCTAATTATGCTTCCTTTTCTTCATTCCCTCCACAAGTGTTGATCCCAAGGGCACTTTTAAATAAATCTCCTGCACACTAATCTTCCCTGAGTCTGCTTCCCAGGGAACCCAACTAGCTACTAGACTGGCAGTGGTCGAAGAAACCAGACACTGGATGGGATCTGAAGTTAAATCACCTGCTGTCAGCTGGGAATGAGGATCCCATCACTGGGAGTAGGTGAGTACAGTTACCCCCTGGGCATAAAGTAACAGTGTAATTATTAAAACTTTCACCACTGTCAAACCGGGATGGCATACTACGGAAGAAACTAAATTAGCTAGTGCAACTCTTTAAGCATTTGAGAAATGTGGGATAAATAATAACTCTAAGGACATTAGAATTGGATTGCTATTGCTAAGCTCTATCAACATTCTGGAAAAGAGATAACAAGAAGCTAATAGTGATTAATCAGGAATTAAAAGCTAAGTGTGAAAGGCAGACAGCCTCCTTGATGCATATAAAGAGGAACTCATCTCATAGAGCAGGGGGGCAGAGAAGCTGAAGCCCAGGCCCAGCACTTTATTGTATCAGTTGTCAAGCTTCAGAAAAGGTTAATATCCCAGTCAAGGCAGATGCATCATGTCAAGATCAGGCTCCTGGCTGGGGAAGAATGAGACACGGACACCTGGGATGGGGATACTTGGGTGATGCATCTGAAAATCTTGAATTTCCAGATTCCCCTGAACCCTCTTGGCTGGCAGAAGTGGCCCAATCTGAACTGCAGGTTCTTTGTTTTTGGTTTTAAATCACTCTTCAATCTTCTATCTCAAAAACCACACTATAAGAATGTGCTTAACCTTATCAAGGGTTAGCAATCCTCCTTTGTTTAAACAAAATGCAGAGGTATCTGCCCAGAAAGACAACATATAACACCCTCATCCTTCTACCATCTGCTCTCACTCCTTCTTTACCTCCTGGCCACCAGGAAAATAATTCAGGCAAAAAGTTAAAACAACCCAGCTAGAGATTTGCTAATTCTACCAAGGAAGAGAAAAGATTATACATTATACATTAGGACCTGGCCAACATGTACCAGCATAAGGTGAAAGAGTATGCTTGTGAACGGATCCTGATGATGCTGGCCCAAGAGGGAGAAGGGATAAAAAGGCTCATAGAAGTGGCCATTTTAGAGGGGATATGTTGTATAAGGTCAGAAAACCCACTAGACTTTTCTGTTCCATGAGAAGACCTAAATGATACAACACTTACAAAAACAATAATGAATATGCTGGTGAGACTGGCCCTAACATCAATGAGAAATTCATCTATTGCTCTCCTCTGTAGTCTAGAGTTGAGTGGGAGACGACATGATAGAATTGGGATAACTAATAAAGTTGGGAGGATAGGACCCAAAACAGAAGAAACTAGATGGCAGCATTGAACCATCAGGAGGCAAATTTGTGCAATTGTCATAATGAGCATTATGGTTGGAGTCAGGTCAATGAACCAAGGAAGCCCAACTCACAGAGTTATGGAGATGGTTAATAGAATACAGCATCCGAAACGGCACAGTAGGTAGGCAGCCCAAAAGCGTTGTACTCAAATGATAAAATCAGTGATGAATAATCAAGAGGCTGCAGGCAGATTCACTGATAAAAGGTCAGGACGCCTTACACAATTTCCACAGTGGAGTCAAATTTTAAATCTCAAATTTATTAACTGAAGGAGAGACTAAGTCACCAGATACCTGAGAGTAATTTTCCCACAGGATTCCTAAAGAAGTGTCAGATAAAAGCCAAGAAATTCAAAGAGCAGAAGTTGGCCTTGGGGCCTTCAGAAAAAGTCATTAAATATTTGAATACAAAATAGATGAGAGAGTAAGTCCTTCCTTCCTCCCACAGGAAAACAGAACAATTGACAAGAAAGGATTTTGCCCTCAGGGTAAAATCCTGGAACAGAATAAAGAAAGTCTGTAATCTGTCTGGGGAGTGTTTAAGGTCCTAAGAGAGAAGTACACTGGAGCTTTGGAAAACATCACAACAGATGCAGTGGAAGAAACTAGAAAGTCAGATCTTTTCCTAAAGGAATTGTTTTGGCAGTTGTGTGGATCTCCAGGCTCCTTCCTATATTAATCAATCTAGTCCTTCAATTAATTATGAATGGGCAATAACTGCTAACCAGAGAGTTGAGGATAACCAACATCATGAATGACAGTAATAATAAAACCGCCTAGGAAACAAGTCATTAGAACAAAAAAGGCAATTAAAATATTCAGTTAATATCTTCAGAGGATTCTCAAATGATATACAATTCTTAAAATAAAGCCAGGCTTCCACGATTAAAAAAAAAATCAGAGAACAACAAAAAAAAAGTTCTTGAAAATTAAAATACTGTTTTTGCAAACAAAAATAATTGATTTCCTTATTAATAAAATAAACGTGGTTGAAAACCAAATAAGTGATTTAGAATAAAAGAAGTTTCTCAGAACATACAATAAAAGATAAAGTGCAAGAAAAGTTAGGAGAGAAGTTACAACATGTGGAAGATAGATTCAGAAGGTATAATGGAGGAGAGAAAAATTCAAGAAACAATAGAAAAATTTTCTAAATTGAGGAGCAGTATAAATATTTATGTTGAAAGTCCCATTGAATTAATGGAAAAATTACAAAAAGACCCAAACTTAGATAAATTCTGAAAGATTCCAGAGCGAGAAAGAGGGAGAGTAAAAAACTTATATATCAAGAAATAAAAATCACATTTACCTCAGACTTTTCATCAACAACACTGAATAATAGAAGACAGTGGGATAATGTTTTCAAGTTCTAAGCCTACAGTTCTATACCTAGCCAAATTTTTTATCAAGTGTGAGAAGAAAATAAAAATTTGGAGACATGCAGAAACTCAGAAAATTTCTCATCCATTATAAACACACATATACATATATAAAGAGATATATATGTGTGTGTATCAAGTGTATACATCTATGTATGTATTCATATATATGTGTATATGTATATATGTACATATATATGATTATACACATACCACATACATCCATATATGTATATATCAGGGTTTCTTAATCTCAGCACTACTGACATTTTCTGTCAGATAATTCTTTGTTGTAAAGAGTTATCATGGACATTGTAGAATGTTTAGCAACATCCCTGACCTCTACCCACTAGATGCCAGTAGATACCTTGTCCCCCAGTAGTACTAACCAAAAATTTCTGCAGATGTTGCAAATGTCCTCAGTGGGGTACATGATTATCCCCATTTAGGAGCATCTGGTATTTTTGTGTACATGCATACACACATGCCTACATGTAAGATTCTCTCTCTGTATATATATACATACTTACACACATATGTGTATGTATGTAAGTTTTTTTACACACAAAATATACATAATAGATAGATAGGTGATAGATCAGTCAATTGATCAGTCAGTCAATAGATTGATAGATGATAGATAGCAGCCCCTGACATCCAGGTAATGGTGGGTATCTTAGTCATCTAGTGCTGCTATAACAGAAATACCACAAGTGGGTGGCTTTAACAAAGAGAAGTTTATTCTCTCACAGTCCCGTATGCTAAAGTCCAAATTCAGGGCATCAGCTCCAGGAGAAGGCTTTCTCTCTCAGTCGGCTCTGGAGGAAGGTCCTTGTGATGCATCAGTCTTCCCTTGGTCAGGGAGCATCTCAGCACAGGAACCTCAGGTCCCAAAGGACACGCTCCACTCCTGGCACTGCTTTCTTGGTGGTATGAGGTTCCCATGTGTCTCCACTCGCTTCTCTCTTTTATATCTCCAAAGAGATTGGCTTAAGACACTAATCCAATATTGTCGACCTCATCAGTAAAATGCCGATAACCCATCTTATTAGATCTGGTGACTAAATTTACAACACATAAGCAAATCACATCAGATTACAAAATGGTACCAATTATACAATACTGGGAATCATGACCCAGCCAAGCTGATGGATATTTTGGGGGGACACAATTCAACACATGACAGTGGGGCCTGGTACTATCAGTTAAGTCCTTGTGTTTTTTATGAGCTGGCCTGACACAGCTAGTCTTTGGTTTCTCCTGTTGAGCATAAATAATTTCATAGAACATCAACATCAGACAAGGTCACTCAGTCTTTGACCATGATGCAACAGACAAAATCAAAACCACAAAATACTAATATCTGAACACAAACAAAACATGAACATTGCCCAAACCACAAAAATGACAAATCATCCCCCTGTCCTGGCTCATATGAGTGACTGCTGCTTCTTTATCAATTACAGCTTAAGCCTCCATCTAGTCATCTTTCCTTCTAGATAAGATTTACTAAGACATCTAATCGGAGAATTAGAGAACATACAATACAAAGCAAAGCTCTGCTTTCTTAAGCTTTCCGCTAAATAACTATAAACTCAAGTCCTATAATCAGTCCGTTCTAAAACATCACAGTTCCCATTGTTGTGTGTTCTTCCTTGAAATAATAAGTAATAAATAGTTATCCAATGAAGTATTTCCTAAAACAAACAAAAAAAACATTGCTGTCCAGTTGATTCCAATTCATGGCGACTCGGTGAGTTATAGAGTAGAACTGTACATTTAGGGTTTTCTTTGCTATAATCTTTCTGGAAGCAGTTGCTAGACCTTTCTTCCATGGCACTGCTGGGTAGGTTCAAACTGCCAACCTTTAAGTTAGCAGATGAGCACAAACAATATACAATACATGTATATGTATGTTTGTATATAGATACACACACGTATATATTCACATAGGTGTGTATGCGTGTATATACCTGTAATATATATATTTAAGCATACAACATTTGTGTGAGGAAAATGAAATCAGGAACAGTATTTTTTCACCTCAAATTAAGAATATTGGATATTTGGAGTGGGTGTGAAGTGTGTGGTGGAATGGAAGGTGTATCATTAGACAGTGGAGATTATTTCATTCTTCTTATATTTAAATGTGCATTTACTTATTATTTAATAATAATAATAATAATAAAAAAACCATTGCTGTCGAATCAATTCCAACTCATAGTGACCCTATAGGATACAAGAAAAAAAGATTTGAATATGACCCAGAAGAAATAAGGATGTTGGAAAGGAAATAAAAGAGTAGTCATTAGTCCTTGTTTTTTAGAAGCTTCAATTACATGGAATTTTATTGCTCTTTTTATGGCCCACATATTTTATTTTGTTCTACTGTGAATAAGTATATTTAAGTGTGGATAAAACAAATGTTATTTATTGATTTCAGTCTTGACAAGACCCAGAAATGAAGGATAGTAGACTTAACTCCAGTGATGGAACTGAATACACTGGTCAGTATTATTAATCCTGATAATGTAAAAGTCATGGGGAAAGATAAGATGGACGAAAAATTAAGTGGATTAATTAATTATCTCATCTTCCATAAGAGAGCATCAATAGATATTGTTAAAAGTTGATAAAGGTAGAAATAATAGCTTAAGAACAGTTTAAAGTTACCACATGAGAAACTAAAAATAAATCAGTAAAAAATGTCTAATTTGTGTCAGGGAAATGGAAGGTAGTCTAAGTATAGTGAACTATCATCCTTTATAGAAGAGAGTGAATAGTTACTGTCTAATGTTGATAAATAAAAATTACATATATAGCATAGGAATTAAAGTACCAATATTAAACTCTGAGTGATTAATAAACTTTTAGCAGTGATTACAACTGCATAATGGAAATGAGGCCATGGGGGAAGGTAGATCTTGCTTTATATTTCATATTTTTCTGCATGCATTTTGACCATGTGTGTCTATTACCTCTATAATTTAAATAATGATACACTCCTACCATTTTACATAATACTTTGTAAAAATTAGAAGACTGTTTACAAAATATTAAATGAAAAAGCATGTTTCAGAAAAGTCTGTATAACATGATTCTGTTTGTGTAAATGTATATAGTACATGTATATATAGAAAATATATATATTACATATGTCTCACAAGATACACACCTATTAACAAGGTCACCTCTTGGAGAATGGGTAGCAGGAGCCAGAGTAGTGGTTGGGGATGTGGAGAGAAGTGAATGGACTTGAGGGATATTTAGAAAATCTATGCTGAGTGATTGATTCAATATGGATAATAAGGAATGAAGAAAAATTCCTAGCATCCTGGCTTGAGCAAGGGATGGATGGCAGTTCCAACAGTTAAAGAAGAAGTCACTGGGAGAAGAGTAGGGGAGCTGGCTTGTCTGTTAGTTCTTTTTTTTAAAGAGTGTGAACAATAAGTTCAATTTTTCACAAATTAAATTCCATTTTTTATGTGGTGCATTAAATTCCAGTTTTTATGTGGTGCATTTAAGTGGGCATGTCCAGTGGGTAGTTGAATATACAGATCTGAAGCTTGGAAGAAAAATTTGGCCTACAGATAAACAGCAGTGCTAGTTTTTAGCCTATAGAGAGTAGTAGAAAACATGAGAGTGTATGCGATTACCCAGGTAGACCAAATGGACCTACAATAAAAGATGCATACAATTCCTAAAAAACACAAAAATATTTGATATTTAAATTTCTCTTTTCCTGGAGTATCAATTAGGGGTCAATCAGATTAGCAAGGTTTGTTATAGGAATTTGATCTTATGCAATTGTGGGAGCTAGTTAAATATTCTCTGTAAGACTGTTGCCTTTGCATCTGATGCTGAAGATTGGAATATACTAGATGCAGATAGTCAGGAAGAGACAATGAATGTAAAGCAAGGTAGAACAAGCTGGAACCCTGGGGCATGAGTTGACTGGAACCTTGTGAGGACAGAGTGGAGCTGTCCCCAACCTTGATGAATTGTGTGTCCTACCTGAGAAACTGGTACCCTTTGTCAGGGAGCTAAACATATCCCTGGCACAAAAGAATGGAACATTGAAGGAGGATCCAGGGGAAGATGGGACAGTTGCAGGCCTGGCTACTACTCCATGTCAACACGGTGAGCCAGCAGACAAGTGACAATGTGCATGAGCTACAAAAGCGCCTGCCCTGACCGTCTGAGTAGAAAGAAAAAGTAGCTGCTGTGTCTCCCTTGTCCTCCAAACCTCACATGAAAATACTTCTTGTTAAAGAAACATACAGGAAATTCTGGGAAATGTAGTCCAACCTGGCTAAGTTGACACAACAAAAAGCTATTATATCTAGTGTTGATTGTTGATGGATTGAATTGTGTCCCCCTAAAAATCTGTATTGAAGTCATGGCACCTATACTTGTGGATGTGATCCTGTTTGGAAATAGGTTTTCTTTGTTATGTTAATTAGGTCATACCTGAGTAGAGTGCTTCCTAAACCTAATCACTTCTGAGTTATCGAAAGAGCAGAATAGACACAGGGAAACACACAGGGGGAGGATGCCATATGAAGACAGACACCCATGGCAGATGCATCTACAAGCCCAGGGACTCCAAGGATTGCTGGCTACTATAAGTTGAACTAGATAAAGAAGGACCTCCTCCTACAGGGACACACTGAATTTGGAATTCTAGTCTCCTAAACTATGAGAAAAGAGCCCTGGTGACAAAGTGGTTAAGCACTTGATTGCTAACCAAAAAATCGATGGTTTGAACCCACCAGTGGCTCCATGGGAGAAAGATGTGGCAGGCTGCTTCCATAAAGATTACAGCCTTGGAAACCCCACGAGGCAGTTCTACTCTGCCCTGTTGGGTTGCTATGAGGCAGAATCAACTTGATGGCAATGGATTTAAACTATGAAAAATAGATTTCTGTTCTTTAGGCCACCTGCTTGTGTATCTTTTGTTATGGAAGATAACAAAGACATCTAGTGATATTTTTAAAAAATGTAGAACTAGTCATTGGTACCTTCTTAATCTCTGTTCTCTAGTTCTTTTTCAATTCTTAGCCCATCAAGTCCTTAAGGTCCCAGTGACTTCTGAAAACCTAAGACTCTCCAGGTAGCTTGTGCTCAATAATCAAAATACAGCCACCTGGCCTATAAAACTCTAAATTCCTGGTGCAGTTGATCTCAGTGAGGCTTCAAGAAGTAGCACAGTATCCTCACACAGTACTCAGCAAGTGTTTGCTCAATGCTGGATGAGTGAATGACTCTAGGTTGAGAATAAAGTACGAAGCACTGATTACAATGCAGAAGACAGCAAGGAATGGCAGAAACAGCACCAGAGATGTTCTTTTGGGCTCAACAACTGACTTTGAATTTTGGCTCCATAACTCTGGCTCTCGTTGCTTCTTCGTATCATAAATTTGATTAATAGATCACAGAGCAGTTGTGAAAATACACTGTCTATCAAAATGCTTGTTACTCAGCAGTCACTCCACAGATATTAGACAATTCTGCTAATTCTTTACACCAGCAAGAGGCCTTTGACCTCTTGACCTAATATGCAGCTAAGTAAAAAATTCTGCTAGCACATGAAGGAGCTATTTTTTGGCAGTGGGTCGTTTAGTATGCACATCAGCCCAGACTAAGAGTATGAAACTCTAGATTATTTCCCTAAAATATATCTTTATACTTTTCACCTCTTGTATTTCTCTGCTTTTCAATCTACAGGCCCTCTAAAATAAAAAACAAACCCATTGCTGTTCAGTCGATTCTGACTCATAGCAACCCTATAGGACAGAGTAGAACTGCTCCATGGGGTTTCCAAGGAGCAGCTAGTGGATTCAAACTGCCAACCTTTTGGTTAACAGCCAAGCTCTTAACCACTGTGCCACCAAGGCTCCACAGGCCCTCAAGTGGGTCGTTAGTGTTTCCTCAAGTTACCATAGCACGGGGAGTGGGGGACAGGTTACAGAGAGGGAGAAACTGTAGTGGTGACAGGCAGCAAGGACAATAACAAACATTTTTGTATACGGGTCTTCATTAAGTCACAGATGGCCAGTAAAAATTTATCATTAGCTCAATAAGTATTTTCAGTAGGTTCCAATCTGCAAACATGCTGTGACGTGACACTGTTAAAATTGTTGCCTGGTGTCATCTCCTTACTAGAAACACTATAGGAATAAAGAAGAAAATAGACTGAGAGCAACTAAGTACTTAGAAACCAGCTGAAAGATTGTTATTCAGGTAAAGAGCCCCTTTGCCAGCACCTCACCTGTGGTATTAATCTGTAATTCTACTGTTCAGCCATATTTCACAGGAAGCATGTCAAATCATTTGGTGGCTATTTGTTCTGCCTTCCCTCACATCACAAAATAGCTACAGTCTTTGTGTTTTCCCTAATGGTTACTTACTTACTTAATGCTTTATTGCTCTGTTTTATTTTCTGAGCTATTTCTTACCAGCATAGAAGCCACCTATGTGTTAAATTGTTGGTGATTGCAGGTATGGGAATACATTAGGATTCCCAAACTTTGATTTGCTTTATACAAGTTCTTCAGTAACAATCAACTTCTTTTGCTTGTTTGCTCTTTGCTTGTGAAACACTTCAAAGAATTTTAGGGACCTCCTCCACCACATTCATGTATCTAGAGTTACCAAGATGAATCACAAAAATGGAGTAGGTAATTATTAGATTAGTTACTTTTATATTATGGCTGTCTAGCTCACCATATTGAATTTATGATTAAAAACAACAGTCAGATTTCACTAATAATGAGCTATTTAGTTCAAGCTATAATTCTGCAACATCAAGGGTATAATTTCCATCTGGTAGATCATTTATTTTAGATAATCAGAACTTGAACCCAACAGAATTGCTCTTTAGGCTAATGTACACAAGTCTACTGCTTAGGTACTGACAAAACATCCTAAACTCAAGGCTTGATTCCTATGGCTTAAAAAGGTAAAAAAAAAAAGCAGAGAGTCATATTTTAATATCCTTTTAGAAAATTCTTTGCCACACATGAGTTTTTCCTTTTAAAAAGTGGCTATGTAATTGCTGCCTTCACATTTGAAGTTGACACTAATGATGGTTGAGGCTCTCCGTGTGTGCAGCCATGCCTGAAAAGATCCAAGTATGACTTAGGCATGTTCCTTCCCACACACTCACATATAAAGCTCAGCTCTCTTATGACTTGTCCCAATAGATCCTATGCCCATAATGGCAAAACACCCATATTTCTTTCAGAGAGAGAGAGAGAACACACTTTTTATTTATTTATTTATTTTGGGTGTCTTGTAGACCCAAGAACCGAATGCAGCTTTGACTCACTGTACATTATACTGACTCAGTGCTGTGAGACTGGCTGTAATCCAGGCATTTGGTGGTGGGGCTCCTGTCTTGCCCTGAGATTTTGAAAATGATCCCAGGTAAAGTTGATGAAACAGCTGTGTAAATAGGGTGTGTTATCTGTAGCAGGTCCAAGTCTGGCATGCATTTTTAAAACAACAAGGTCTACAAGTTGCTTTGTGAAAAGGTAATATTTGAAAGTCGATGACATTTGAAAACACCTTAAAAATGGAAAACTTATGTTACAAATGCAAGCATCTATTAAAATGGGAGTGGGGTGAGTGTTTATACAAAATCCTTCAGTAAACAAGTAAAATTCCCAAATATTCAGGGAATCCCAATATTCAGGAAATCAGAATTGCTATCAGATTAACATCTAATATATGTTTCAGGATTTAGGGAAATTTTTGGTGCTAAGTTGTTGTTGAGCCAAGGACCTCATTGAATTTCCTTACTTTGTTGTTACTTAAAAATTATTGTTATATTTCCCTATCTCGGAAATAGGTCAGATCCCAGTATGCTTTGCTCCACTTAAATTCCAGCCATGTCGCTGATATCAGAAAAACATAAAATTAGCATCTTCTCTTTCTGAAGGTTCATTCATCTGGATACTCTGCTTTGTTCACTCATTACAAACAAAATTTAGTTTATGTAAATTATGAAAAAATTTATAATTCAGCCATCTCAGCCAGTCAATCTATATTACTGATCACCTAACACTATCAAAATCTTTACGACATCTTATCACCCTAATTCAAAGGACTTCGTAGTAACACTAAAATTACAAGTTAACTTACTTCACACATCTGACAGTTTAAAATCAGATGCAAGCACCAATGAAAACAAATACAGCTTTGCTTGATCTTCTAATTGCAAATGCCATTTTCATAAGAAGAAAAATGAAATCCATATGTTTTCAATGCTTCACTCAAAATAATCACTTAGATATTGATACTAATGCAATCTTGGCAGAAATGTGGGCATTGCAAATGAACAGGTGGTGTATGTACCAGTAATAATGCCTATCTAAAGGCAGGACTGAGCGTGAAGTACATATTTAATTAATACTTGTTGATTGAGAGGTATCCCTAAGTGGTGCAAATGGTTGAAGCACTCAACTGCTAATCAAAAGGTTGGAGGTTTGAGTCCATCCAGAGGCACCCCGGAAGAAAGATCTAGCTATGTATTAAAAAAAAAAAAACTCAGCCATTGAAAACCTTATGGAGCACAGTTCTACCCCGACACACATGGAGTCGCCATGAGTGAGAATTGACTTGGGCAACTGGCTTGATTTTGATTTGTTTGAGAGTTGGGAAGCTGTTCTTCAATGATAGGTAAACAAACATTACCTTTTTTTCCCCCCTTTTGACTTTAAATTATAGTTGGGTTTTGAAATCCCTAAGGAATAGTTTGGATTTCAATCCAATATTTCCCTTGTGGGATTACCAGAGAGGCACTTTCTCAAAGTTTCTTATTTAAAATGGAAGTAACACAAGTGAGTTCCTAATATTTTTAGGTGCTCTAGTATTTGAAGATGAGTTTTGAAAAACTGTTGAACCCATATTCAGAGTTGGTGCCTTAAAGAGAAAAATCAGTACCCAAATATTGCAGTCCTCAGGGATTTCTGTCCACATGGAAAATTTATCTTTACACAGTAAGAGCTAAATTCTGCTGGGAACAGATGAGAATACTCTAAATTTCAATCCAAATGAATTAATTTAAATTAGTTATTTTAAGATGTTTTGAAAATTATTGGAATACGCTGAGGATGTGATCCCACATTTATTTTCTTATCTGTCAACAATCTTTATGTTCTTTGACAAAAAGTGTAATTCTTGTCATGTAATTGTCAACATATTCCAGCATGGCTGATAATTTCTGAAAATTGGAATAGAGGTGGTCTCAGGAGCAGGTTACACGTGTGTGAGTGACTGTGCACGTGTGTGTTTTAATCCACCTATTCTCTCGAATTACTGTCACTTAAGAGGCAGTACTTGGGGTGTCTCTTGAACACTTATTATATCCTTTTCCTACTAGATAGTGGCACTCAAGAAACACTTCGGAAAAAAATGAGTGGGCACAAGATCAACTTGTGAAAAACGGCCTGTCACCCACCAAGATCTGCCTAATTTTCATGAAGAACATTGGGTCTCGTTTTGTGTAATTGTTAGGGAGGGGAGATGCTGAGGAGGCCTATATTATACTTTATCCCACAGACTCAATTGACGTCTTAAATTTTGTTTTCCTTTCTCATGACATTTGAACTCTATTTTACTTATTAAATATGGAGCTGTGGTGGCGTAGGGGAGCCCTGGTGGCACAGTGGTAAGAGCTCAGCTGCTAACCAAAAGTTGGCAGTGTGAATCCACCAGCCACTCCTTGGAAACCCTCTGGGGCAGTTCTACTCTGTCCTATGGGGTCACTATGAGTCAGAATTGATTTGACGGCAATGATTTTTCTTAAATTAAATAATAAGTAAATGCACATTTAAATATAAAAAGAATGAAATAATCTCCTCCACTGTCTAACGACACAAACTCCATTCCACCACACACTTCACACCCACTCCAAATATCCAATATCCTTAATTTGATGTGAAGAAATACTGTTCCTGATTTCATTTTGCTCATACAAATGTTATATATATGTGTATGTATATATATACACATATACACATATGCAAATATATGTGTGTATATATGTATATACGTACATACATATACACACAGTGATTTTTTACAAAAATTAAATATACTCAAAACTTTACACTCCAATTTTTTCCAATCATGTGTGGCCATCCATATCAGTTTATACATCCATTTTTTTAATAGAAGTGTATTATTCCATAGTGTCCACGTGACACGAGTAATGTGTTAGGTATCTCATGTTTAACAACTAGCTTTGATGAACTCTTTGAGAGGCAGACTTTATGGACTACAGCACTGGGCTCTCTTGCTCTCTGGTTTCTGATTGGGTTGACAAATAGGAAGACCTAGATAGGAGATTAAAGAGAAGGAGAAGGATGAAGTCTGGGTATTTATTCCCTGGTTCCTTCCATGCAAGTTTGCCTCAGCCAGCTGTGTCCTTCCACTGAAGGTCATTTCTCCTCTCAAGGAGGTCTTCTCTTTGGTTCTTTGGTAATAGATTCCTCTCTTTGGGCCTAGAGAGGGTAAAAATTCCACTCCTACTAAAATTAGGTATTGAAATAGATCTTGTGGTTTCCCAACATACTGATCACACTTTTAAAATAAGCCCCTTTGTGAATAAACCCTCCTCAAATTATCATGATTTAACTGTTTCCTTGGGACTCTGACTGAAAAAAATAGTCAATGTTCCCCTGCTGATGGACATGCAGCTTCTTTTCAGTAATTTTTGCTGAAATAAACATTCTTCTACATATATTCTTAAATTTTTTTTATTTCTGTAGAATATTTGCCAAAAGTAGCAATGTTCATTCGCAAGTGCATTTTAAATGTTTATAGATATTTCCAGTGAGGCCTGATAGTGCAGTGGTTAAGCATTTAGCTGCTAACCAAAAGGTTGGCAGCTTGAATCTACCAGCCGCCACTTGGAAGCTCTACGGGGCAGTTCTACTCTGTCCTGTAGAGTAGCTATGAATTCGAGTTGACTCGACAGTAACGGATTTGGTTTTTAGATATTTCCACAAAACTTTCTAAAAGGTTTGAAGCTATTTTTGCTTGTTAAAATTCAATCAGTCGATCATTTAAATAATTAAACTGCTAGTGTAAGTGTGAATTACTTCAAACCTTAATTACTTCAAAAAAGTTATCTGGAAATATCTAAAAACCAAACCTGTTACTGTCGAGTTGACTCCAATTCATAGCGACCCCATAGGACAGAGTAAAACTGCCCAGTAGGGTTTCCAAGGAGAGGCTGGTGGATTTGAACTGCCAACTTTTTGGTTAGCAGCCTAGCTCTTAAGCAGTGACAATATTAATTCATTGAACCCAGTATATGAGGTTTCCCATTTCCATGTATTCACACCATCACTGTATGTTATTATTTACATTTTTTACAGTCTGCAAAATGGTGTCTCATTATTTAAATTTGCATTTACTTGGCTATTAGTGAGGCTGAATATCTATCATCATCATCTACCTTGTCTAATTATATTTTCTCTTCAATTAATTGTGTATTCATATCCTTTGCCTTTCTATTGAGTGTTTACATTAATGAGACAAATTTGATTGAGGGAATTTGAATGAGTAGTTAGAATCAACAAAATTTAATAGCTTTTAAAATAGATTGCAATTTGAAGATTAAATAATTCTTCAAATATAATAGGAAATCAGATGCTATTCAACTACACTAAGATATATGCTGCTATTATCCACAGCCAGTAGTTATGTACTGGAGTTCCTCCTGTGAGTGTTATCACAAAGAATGCTTGATACTTCTGTTACAGAACCAGAGACTATTTTGTAGGATGAGGAATTGTGAAAAAGAACATATTGGCCTAAAAAATAATTTATATAGTAACTGGTTACTGTTGATAGGTATCTAAAATGTTCAAATGAGACTGAAGGAAACTTGAAAAGACCTTGAAAAAATTCAAGTAAAAATTTTAAATTTTACAGATCAAAAAAACTAGGTCTCCTAGCAACATAGCATTTAAGTGAAAAATCTTAGATTAACAGAGAATATAAGATACCCCTCCCCCCCCCCTTTTTTTTTTTCCTTTGAGACTTTGCTTCTCATCCCTAAAACTGGGAAAATAATATGAATACTTTCAAGCCCACAACAGGATTGGGCAGATCAAATGAGACAATAGGGGTTCAAGTGTTAGAAAATTCTAACCCACACTATAAAAGCAAGGCATTGCTTTAGGGAAAAGCTGGGCCCTGGCTTTTCTGTGCATGCTCTTCCAGTACTGTGCTGCACGACCTCCAGGAGATCTGGCTCATTGCCATCTTGTAGATCCTGGACAATTTAGGCATAGGCATGACAAATAATTTTTCAGTTAGGCTTTAGTTCCCATGAACCTAGAAATCCTCAAAATTACGGACACCTAACTTTTCTTTTTTCTTAACTCAGGGTTCAGCAACAGAAGTAATAGTCCACACAAACATCTAATATTTTTAGCTAAAAGGTGCCAGATGAGAAATAACTCCTTTCAAGGGGAAAACTCAAGTCTGTGTGTTTGCTCACACATCAGACATATTGCTGCCTTCCACCATCACTCTGCTACCCCACATACAGCACTTGATGATGACAGTGCAGAAGCGCCAACCTGCAAAGAAAAAGTTCTGCTAAGCTGAAGTGGTTACTAGTAATGCAAGCCCACATAATGAGCTGCATCTGATGACAGGCTCATAAAGCTATTTCCAATAGCAAGGGTTTCTTGTTAATGAGAATTCTGGGAAATGCAATTATTTTCAAACTCTTAAACTACAAAACAGTCAGCTCATTGTTATTTATGTAGTCTAACCCATGGCTCTGTTTAAATCTTTATTTAGAAATACATGATACGCATATTTTCTACTATAATTTCTGAGAACTGAAATTTGCAGATTAAAAATCTATATAGTTTAACTACATAGCAAAGTTCAATGATAAAACATCAAAATATATTTTAAGGTAAAGTATTAACAGTAGGTGTATTTTATCCAGTGCATGAAGGGCGTTTTATTTACTTGTTTACCTAAAAAGTTTTTTTCAGTTCCAGTCTTGGATAAGATGGAGTAAGCTCATGCCACTCTGTCTCTCCCACTGTGTGCAACTGAATTCCCAGACAGATGCATGGAGAATCCCTGAGACACTGAAAAAATAAATGGGAGCAAGTAGATTAGGGAAGAAAACTAGAGTTCAAAATACCAGCAAACAAGAGGTGGGTTTTCTATTTTATTTTTCTTTTGGTAGCTCCCAGGCTGAACTCAAAGAAAGCTTGAAATCTGGAACTGCTCATTAGGAGTGGACAGAAAAGTGTCAAGGGAAGGCCTCTGTTTCTGGTCCAAGGAGTAAGAAAGGAAGCTCTTATGGGTCAAAGAGAAAGAAGGAAATCCCTTGTATTTTTGTTTTACCCATTCTCTCAGACCCAGGCATTGCCATGGCAGTGGCGGCGGCAATGGTATCCACAGTCAGGCAGGCACCTAAAACTCTAAGACAGGTCAACCCTTCCCTCTCACCAGAGGAACTGTGGTCCAAGAGAGTGGAGAGGATCCTCATTGTGTTTTTTCTCTCTTTGTCCTCTCATTGCTTGATCTCAAAGGCAGTCACATTTGTTGGAAGCATGTAACAAAGTGGGTAAATAAAACCCTGGCTTTCTAGTCAGAGGGCAGGGAAGAGGGAACCCTTCATGTGACATGAAAAGTGTGAAGGAGATGGTGGAGAGGGAAAAAAAATACATCATAACTAAGGCGGATTATCCTTGGAATAAAAGGCTGGTTTAATATTCAAACATCAAGTAAAGATTAATGAATAAAAAGCACATGATATTATGCTGAACATCATTAGCCATTCCAAAAATAGAAATTAAACCTATAATGAGATATCACTATACACCTAATTACTGTTATGAAGATATTTTCTAGATATGGATTCAAGTCCATAATCAGTTGAGTTTAAGTAATAGAGGTTGTGATGGTTAAGATTGTGTGTCTGTTTGACTGGGCCATGATTCTTGGTGTTTTGGCAGTTGTATAATGTTGTGATCAGTTCCCTGTTGAAATCTGATACATGATCACTCCCATGATGGAATCTGCTGAGTGGTACTGGCAGAGGTGGGGCCTGTGGCAGCTCACCACCGCCTCAGCCATCATCTCTTTTCCTCCTCCGCCTACTTCCTTCCTGCTCGCCTTGCTGGGGTTTTTGCTTGTTTCAGATCCTGCAGCTTGTTCTCGTTTGTCTGTCCTCCAGTTCTTGGGACTTGGACTGGAGGCTTGCCAGTGATCTTGCCCGCTGATCTTAAGATTCATGGATCTTCACCACCTGCAGCGGTGCTGCTCTCTGGCCTTCTGATCTTGGTTAGCCAGCCCCTGCGGCTATGTGGATCGGAAGAATTCTCTTTCCTTCCTTACGGATTTGGGGCATACAGCCTCTAGGGGCCGTGTGAGCCATTGCCTTCATATAAATCTCTCTTTATGTGTGTGTGTATATATATACATATATATATATACATATATATATATGTATATATATACACACGCACGCACACTTTGCTGGTTTTGCTTCTCTGAAGAACCCAGCCTAAGACATTTGGTACCAAGAGTGGTTCTAGAGAAACAAAATGGTAAGGATGAATTTTCAAATTGGTTCTCAGGTCTAGTTAGTCTTAAAGATGTTGATGACTCTGCTTCTAGTAGTAAAGAGGGCACTGCTAATCCATGGCATGAAGTGGCAATTCAAATATGCAAAATATCACCACCAATAAATCAGGTATTGGTGAAAGATGATGCTCTGGGTGATTGCATGGATGATACCTTTCTAGCATTTTGTCATAGAAAGAAGTATAGGGAGGCTGGTTGGTCCTACTTTCGCTAGACAAACTGGTGAAAGAAAGAGATGAGCTCAGAGCTTCAGAGTCAAAGCTCAAGCACTGCATAAACGACCTCAAAGTTTCCACCTGATCCTTGAAAGAAAGTCTTATTTCTTATAATAACGGAGCTGATAATGCCGAAAATCTAACCCAGAGTCTTATGTAAGAGTGGCTGAATTACGATGCCAACTCAACTGCCAATCTTCAGAAGTGTCAGAAATTAATGTGAGGGCATTGATTAGGAAGAATTGGGATCCTGAAACCTGGGATGGGAACATATGGGCAGATAATCAGGAAGCTGGAGACACTGAGTCCTGAAATTCCATTGAATCACTCCTACCAACAAAACCATTAGCCTCTCCACTCCCACCGAATGAGATTTACCCAGCTGCATCTAAAGCACTTTTGTCTGAGTTATAGCCTAGGACACTGTCTGAGGCAGACGCTTTACAAGTCAATGCTGAATGTTCTCAAAACACTTCCCTGCCGATTTTGGCTTCTAGAGCTAGAACTAGACTTACGTTCCAGCAAACCCCAAAAGGTGAAGTACAAAGTGTAACCTAGGTATGCTACACTCCAAAAGAACTGCTTGACTTTTTCAATATGTACAAACAGACACCTGGGGAGTATGTATGGGAATGGCTATTAAGGGTGTGAGATAATCGTGCAAGGAACATAAAGATGGATCAGTCTGAGTTTATTGATATGGGCTAACTAAGCAGGGATTCTTCATTCAGTGTTTCAGCTCTAGAAGTTAGGAAAGGTTCTAATAGTTTATTTGGTTGGGTTGCTGAAGCATGGATTGTGTGGTGGGCTACACTAAATCAGGTTGAAGTACCAGATATGCTTGGTATACTGTAGAAAAAGGTATCCAAAGGCTTAGGGAAATTAGCATACTAGAGTGGATTTATCAGGTTAGACCCACAGACCCACACATAGAGTGCCCAGAGGACACACCTTCTACCACAACGGTGAGGAACAAATTTGTGAAGGGAGACCCAGCATCCTTGAAGACTGCTGTGATTGCTATTTTATGTAAGTCAGATTGGACAGTGGGAACTGCCCTGAATTAAGACACCTAACTACAATGGGGCTGATTGGAGCCCATGGTGGTAGGGGCCAAGTGGTGGCACTCAATTGACAAAGACAAGGTGGGTGGGGTAACTGTAATGGACAGAGGAGTCAAAGCAGTAATCAGAATAGTCTGACTCATATGGACTTATGGCACTGGCTACTTACTCATGGTGTCCCTAGGAGTGAAATAGGAAATCTACTAAATATTTACTTGATCTGTACAAGTGCACGAATTCTAGGTCAAGTGAACAGCAGTCTAACTTGAATAGCCAGAATAGAGAGTCATGACCCCTCAATCAATTCCCAGACTTAAGCGAGTTTACAAATCCACAACCTCTTGATTGAAGGAGAGGTCAGTTCCCCTAGAGAAAAGACTTCAATACACTGTCAAAAACTTATACTGTTAATCTTTCTCACAGCCTTTCCCAAAGGGATCCAGCCTTTTATGAGAGTGACTGTTCACTGGGGAAAAGGAAATAATCAGACTTTTTGAGCATTATTGGATATTGGCTCTGAACTGACACTAATTCCAGGAGACCCAAAATGTTACTGTGGCCCACCAGTCAGAGTGAGGGCATATGGAGGTCAGTTTATTAATGGAGTCTTAGCTTATGTCAGTCTCACAGTAGGCCCAGTGTGTCCCAAACCCATCCTATAGTGATTTCCCCAGTTCCAGAATGCATAATTGGAATAGATATACTCAGCTACTGGCAGAACCCCCACATTGGATCCCTAACAAATGGAGTAAGGGCTATTATGGTAGGAAAAGCCAAGTGGACGCGATTAGAACTGCCTCTACCTAGAAAAATAGTAAACCAAAAGCAATACCACATTCTTGGAAGGAGTGCTGAGATTACTGCCACCATCAAGAACTTGAAGGATGCAGGGGTGGTGATTCCAACCACATCCCCATTCAACTTGCCTATTTGGCCTGTGCAAAAAACAGATGGATCTTGGAGAATGACAGTGGATTATCTAAAACTTAACCAAGTGGTGATTCCAATTGCAGCTGCTCTTCCAGATGTAGTCTCATTGCTTGAGCAAATTAATACATCTCCTGGTACCTGGTATGTAGCTATTGATCTGGCTAATGCCTTTTTTTCCATACCTGTTTCAAAGGACCACCAGAAGTAATTTGCTTTTAGCTGGCAAGACCAGCAATACACCTTCAGTTGCCCACCTCAGAGTTACATCAACTCTCCAGCCCTATGTCATAATTTAGTCTGCAGGGAACTTGATCGCCTCTCCCTTCCACAAGATGTCACACTGGTCCACTACATTGATGACATTACGCTGATTGGACCTAGTAAGGAAGAAGTGTCAATGACTCTGCACTTATTAGTAAAACATTTGCATGCTAGAGGGTGGGAAATTAATCCCACAAAAATTCAGGCCCCTCACTTCAGTGAAATTTCTATGGGTAGAGTAGTGGTGTGGAGCATGTTGAGGTATTCCTTCTAAAGTGAAGGAAAATTTATTGCATCTGGCTCCTCCCACAACTAAAAAGGAGGCACATCACCTAGTGGGCCTCTTTGGATTTTGGAAGCACATATTCCTCATTTGGGTGTGCTACTCCAGCCTATTTATCAAGTGACTTGAAAAGCTGCTAGTTTTGAGCAGGACCTAGAACAAGAGAAGGCTCTGTAACAGGTTCAGGCTGCTGTGCAAGCTGCTCTGCCACTTGGGCCATATGATCTGGTTGATCCAATGGTGCTTGAAGTGTCCGTGTTAGATAGAGATGCTGTTTGGAGTCTTTGGCAGGCCCCTATTGGTGAATCACAGCGCAGACCCTTAGGATTTTGGAGCAAAGCCCTACCATCCTCTACAAATAACTACCCTCGTTTTGCGAAATAGCTTTTGGCTTGTTACTGGACCTCAGTAGAGACTAAACATTTAACCATGGGACACCAAGTTACCATGCTGCCTGAGCTGCTCATCAAGAGCTTGGTGTTGTCTAACCCACAGAGTCATAAAGTTGGATGTGAACAGCAGCACTCCGTCATTAAATGGAAGTGGTATATACAAGATCGGGCCCGAGCAGGACCTGAAGGCACAAGTAAATTGCATGAGGAAGTGGCCCAAATGCCCATGGTCTCCACTTCTGTCACATTACCTTCCATCTCAGTCTGCACCTATGGCCTCATGGGGAGTTCCTTATGATCAGTTGACTGAAGAAGAGAAAACTTGTGCTTAGTTTACAGATGGTTCTGTGTGATATGCAGACACCACTCAAAAGTGGACAGTGGCAACACTACAGCCCCTTTCTGGGAGCTCCCTGAAGGACAGTAATGAAGGGAAATCCTCCCAATGGGCAGAACTTTGAGCAGCATACCTGGATGTTCACTTTGCTTGGAAGGAGAAATGGCCAGATGTGCAATTGTATACTGATTCATGAGCTGTGGCCAATGATTTTGCTGGGTGGTCAGAGACTTGGAAGGAACATGATTGGAAAACTGGAGACATGAATTTATGGGGAAGAGGTATGTGGATGGACCTCTTTAAATGGTCCAAAGAAGTGAAGATATTTGTATCTCATGTGAATGCTCACCAAAGAGTGACCTCAGCAGAGGAAGATTTTAGTAATCAAGTGGATAGGATGACATGTTCTGTGGAAACCACTCATCCTCTTTCCCAGCCACTCCCATCATTGCTCAATGGGCTCATAAACAAAGTGGCCTTGGTGGCAGGGATGGAGGTTATGCATGGGCCCAGCAACATGGACTTCCACTCATCAAGGCCGACTTGGCTACAGCCACTACTGCATGCCCAATCTGCCAGCAGTTGAGACCAACACTGAGTCCCTGATATGGTATTATCCCTGAAGGTGATTGGCCAGAAGCTTGAAGGCAAGTTGATTACATTGGACCACTTCCATCATGGAAAGGGCAACAGTTTGTTCTTACTGGAATAGACACTCTGGATATGGATTTGCCTTCCCTGCATGTGATGCTTCTGCCAAAACTACCACCCATGGACTTACAGAATGCTTTATCCACAATCATGGTATCCCCCCCCACATTGCCTCGGTTTAAGGGACTCACTTCACAGCAAATGAAGTGCGGCAGTGGGCCCATGCTCATGGAATTCATTGGTCTTACCATGTTCCCCAACATCCTGAAACAGCTGGCTTAATAGAATGATGGAATGGCCTCCTGAAGACACAATTATGGAGCCTGTTAGGTGGCAATACCCTTGCAGGGCTGGGGAAATGTTGTCCAGGAGGCTGTATATGTTCTAAACCAGCGTCCAATTTATGGTGCTGTATCTTCCGTAGCCAGGGTTCACGGGTCCAGGAATCAAGGAGTGGAGATGGGAGTGGCACCACTCACCGTTACCCCTAGTGACCCACTCGCAAGATTTTTGCCTCCTGTCCCTGCAATCTTATGCTCTGTAGGTCTAGAGGTCTTAGTTCCAAAGGGAGGAACCCCCCCACACCCACCTGGAGACATATTACTGGTTCCATTAACTGGAAGCTAAGAATGCCACCTGTCCACTTTGGCCTCATTATGCCTCTGGATCAACAGGCAAAGAAAGGAGTTACCATACTGGCTGGTGTGATTGATCCTGATTACCAAGAGGAAATCATATTGGTATTACATTATGGAAGGTAAAGAAGAGTATGTCTGGAATGTAGGAGATCCCTTAGGGTGTCTCTTAGTACTACCATGCCCTGTGATTAAAGTCAATGAAAAACTACAGCAACCCAATTCAGACATGATGTAATGTTGTGACCACTTCCCTGTTGAAATGTGATATATGATCATCCCTGTCTTGGTCACTGTCATGGTTTGAATTATTTCCCTCCCAAAAATGTGTGTATCAATTTGTCTGGACCATGATTCCCAGAATTGTGTGGTTGGCCTCCATTTTGTGACTGTAATTTTATGTTAAAGATGATTAAGGTTGGATTGTAACACCATCCTTACCCAGGTCACATCCCTTATCCAATGTAAAGGGAGTTTCCCTGGGGTATGGCATGCACCACTTTTTATCTCTCAAGAGTTAAAAGGAAAGGGAAGCAGGGAGAGTTGGGAACCTCATACCATCAAGAAAGCAGTGCCGGTAGCAGAGCGTGTCCTTTGGACCTGAGGTTCCTGCACTGAGATGCTCCCAAAACAAGGGAAGACTGATGCATCACAAGGACCTTCCTCCAGAGCCTACAGAGAGAAAAAGCCTTCCCCTGGAGCTGATGCTCTCATTTTAAGAAACAGCTTTTGCTTATGAAACTGTCACAAACATGCCTTAGAGACTACAGTGCTACAAATGGTAACATTACTTATCCCACCCAGAGCTCTTTTCTAAGCATTTAAAAATGGACAATGGAGCGATTCAGTGAAGTTTTTGCTTCTGTTATCTCAAAGCTGTTTCTAATCTTAATCTCATTTTAAACAGAATACATACATGCATACATACATAAATATATATATATATGCTTTTTATCATAAGCGCATTTCCAATAGTCACATGCTGGTTAGATTGCCTCTCTTATTCATTAGAGTAAAGACGTATTTTTATACTTGGAACACATGGTTCATAAGGATAAATCTGATCTATGCCGATGAAGGCGATGATAGCAGCAAGTTTCCTGACTCACTGAGTTGCTTTCCCCCTCCACTTAATATTAGCTCTGGGGAGTATTTTATGATGCAAGCCAAAAAGAGTTTCTTCCACTTTAACCCCTGACATGGATTGAACTGTGTCTCCCAAAAATGTGTGTCAACTTGGTTAGGCCATGAATCCCAGTACTGTGTGGTTGTCCTCCATTTTGTGATTGTGATTTTATGTTAAAGAGGATTAGGGTGGGATTGTAACACTCTTACTAAGGTCACATCCCTGATTCAATGCAAAGGGAGTTTCCCTGGAGTGTGACCTGCACCACCTTTTATCTTACAAGAGATAAAAGGAAAGGGAAGCAAGCAGAGAGTTGGGGACCTCATACCACCAAGAAAGAATCACCGGGAGCAGAGCACGTCCTTTGGACCTGGGGTTCCTGCGTGGAGAAGCTCCTAGTGCAGGGAAAGATTGATGAGAAGGACCTTCCTCCAGAGCCTACAGAGAGAGAAAGCCTTCCCTGGGAGCTGATGCCCTGAATTTGGACTTCTAGCCTACTAGACTGTGAGAAAATAGATCTCTCTTTGTTAAAGCCATTCACTTGTGATATTTCTGTTATAGCAGCACTAGATGACTAGGACAACCCTCATGGGCCATATTTCTGACTTTTTGTTGTGATGACATTTGGCAGGTTTTTAAACCCTAGAGTTTTCATTACGAAGCTGAAAACAGCCTTGAGATCAATGCCGGAGGACACTGAGTAAATGATGTGAATAAATTATGTGGTGGTGTATTGATAAATGTACACTATTGAACATACAGAATTTAACATCAAGGTATTGTGGCTGGATTTTCAAATATCACTGAGTATCATCAATACTGCTATAAGTTATTTTTCAAAATAAAAGCCTTCATTTTATTAACATTAGTAACTATACACTTAAAATGTGTGCTTCAGGGCAGTAGCTGATTGCCTTTGGGGCCTACAGAGATCCTATTACCTAACCTAGGAAGATATAATTGATTAGTTGCATACTGGGCTTTTTCACTCGACTCTGAAGCGTGAGGGATTTTGCTATAGCCAGAAGTGGAATACTCAGCTGAAGAATTTGACAGTCAGAATCAGTGAGATAAATTTGATGTTGCTATTAGGAACAACTGACTTCTGTGTACACTTTTATCTTTTGTCTTTGTAGCTTCAGATTCCAGAGATAGGAAAGGACCAGGGAGAATCCTAAAATCTATTTTACAAAGTAGTCCAAGAGATGCTTCTTTCAAACATTATTTGCTTTTCTTCCATGCAATCTATAGCTAATACACTCTTTTAAAATCACTTCCCAGTAATGAGGATGAAATGAAACTGACAAGCATCAAAATCTGTTTCTACCTGGCCCTCTACTCATATCTAAGCTATTTCAGACAATAGAAATATTATTTTATTTTGGATCACATGAACTCTTTGCAAACGCTTATTGTTGAAGAAGATGATACAGGAGGACAGGGTGTTAAGGAATTTATTGGAAGTAGACATCTCTTACTACTCAGGCAAGGTGTCCCAGAAGAATTGGACTTGAATTGAATTTTAAAGCACTGATAAAAACTGGACAGGCAGAGAAGAGGAAAAAATATAGTTTCTTTTAACATAGTGGTCACAAACTCAATATCCTTCAGTGAATCAGGCTATGTATTTTAGACAATAGAGATCAGTGAAATCTCTGGATAACTGGACAATAATTGCCCTGCTGACTGGCATTCAAAATCAAAATGAAGAATTATATATGGAGACTTCCCTTCCAGGCAGGATAGTGTAATTTGCAGGAAGCTAACACTCCCGCAGAAGCCCTGGTGGCACAATGGTTAAGGGCTCAGCTGCTAACCAAAAGGTCAGTGGGTTGAAAGCACTAGCCGCTCCGTACGAGAAAGACCTGGTGACCTGCTATCGTAAAGATTACAGCCTATGAAACCCTATGAGGCAGTGCTACTCTGTCACATGGGGTCACTATGAGTTGGAATCGACTCAACAACACCCAACAACACTACCACAGTAATATCTAGTAAAACCAGATAAATTATAAAGATCATATTTTTAAAGGCGTCAGAGAGCTGTGTACCCAAGGAGTACTAGAGAGACTAAATTTTCAGAGAAGGGAAAACTATTCATAGGTGAATTGAAGATTTGCAGCTATCTTTTCCCTGAGAATATTTGATAGTTTGGGGTGTGGTCCAGACGCTATGGATCTGGGCTTTCTTCAGACAGAGAACCAATGGTAGGGGCCCAATAAACCAGCAAGAACTCTTAGCAGTTATGCAGGTACAGGGCTAGAAACTTAAATTGCCTCAAACACATGGCCAGTTTCCTTCATAAGAGGATAACTTAAAGATGTCCAGGGTGGGTGGCTAAAAATCCAAGTTGAGAATTTTAGGAAAACAAAATAGAGATTCTGAAGTCTCTCACTACTTAGGAGGGGAAAAAAGCTGCCAGTACGAAGGGTCATAAAAACAGTTTCTAAAGGCCCAAAGTAAGTAGTTAATTGACACTGACAATCTACCATCAGCTTTTTGTTCTGGGAATATTTGCCTATTCTGAGTACAGCTAAAAGTAGAGAATCCAGGCTTGGCCCTGGCAGAGAGCTTTTGAGAGATTAAGAAATCAACAGGACTTTTGATAGTCATACACACAGTCAGACTATATCTCAAGACATGTGCCTTTGAAAAGCTGTGCAAAACAAGAGACTAAGCTGAAAATCTTCAAAAATGAAGAAAGAAGCAAATAACACGGATAAGACTGAAAATCAGTGAAATAAAAAACAAAGATACACTAGAGAATATCACAAGGACAAAGTTGTTTTTATTTAAATTTAAATTAATTTGAACAACTCCTGACAAGACTAATAAAAACAAAAGGAGAAAAGACAAATTGCTTATATCAGGAATAAAAAAGGGAACATGTGTATAAATCATAGAAATATTAAAAATATAATGATTACAATATGAAAAATTTTAGCTAATAGATTTGACAATTTGAGTGAAATGGAAAAAGTTTTTGAAAAACATAACTAACTAAACAGACTTAAGAAGAAATTTAAAAATATGAAAAATATGAAATCTCTTAAAGAATCTAGTTTTTAAATCTTCGCACAAAGAAAACTTCACACCATAAGAGATTCACCTGTTAATTCTTCCAAAGACCAATATTACACAGAATATATCAGAGAATAGATAAGAGAGGACTCTTCCTAATTCTTTGTATGGAGCCTACATAACCTTGATACCCAAACCATACAAGGACATGAAAAGAAATGAGATTTACTGGAAAATATCTCTTATTAACCTCGCTCCATATATCCTAAATAAAATATTACCAAATCAAATTCAGTGATTATCATGGATTGAATTGTGTCCCCCCAAAATACGTATCAACTTGGCTAGGCCATGATTCCCAGTATTGTGTGATTGTACACCATTTTGTGATCTGGTGTTATTTTCCTATGTGTTGTAAATCCTTCCTCTATGATGTTAATGAGGCAGGATTAGCGGCAGTTATGTTAACAAGGTAGGAGTCAATCTACAAGATTAGATTCTGTCTTAATTCAATCTCTTTTGAGATATAAAAGACAGAAGCAAGCAGAGAGATGGGCGACCACATACCATCAAGAAACAAGAGCCAGGAGAATACTGCATCATTTTGACCAGGGGTCCCTGCATTGAGAAGCTCCTAGTCCAGGGGAAGATTGATGACAAGGTTCTTCCTCCAGAGCCGACAGAGAGAAAGCCTTCCTTGGAGCTGATGTCCTGAATTTGGACTTCTAGCCTACTAGAAGATTTTTACCAACTTCTGCAGTCTGAAATTGATCAAATATGTAATCAAGATGCATTGATAATTACTAGTGAATGGAATGTGAAAGTTGGAAACAAAGAAGAAGGATCAGTAGTTGAAAAATACAGCCTTGGTGATAGAAATGATGCCGGAAATTGCCTGATAGAATTTTGCAAGACCAACAACTTCTTCACTGCAAATACCTTTTTTCAACAACATAAATGGTGACTATACATGTGGACCTCACCAGACAAAATACACAAGAATCAAATTGACTACATCTGGGTAAACAGACAATGGGAAAGCTCAATATTACCAGTCAGAACAAGGCCAGGGGCCAACTGTGGAAAGGACTATCAATTGCTCATATGCAAGTTCAAGTTGAAACTGAAGAAAATTAGAACAAGTCTACGAGAGCCAAAGTACGACCTTGAGGATATCTCACCTGAATTCAGAGACCATCTCAACAATAGATACGACACATTGAACACTAATGACTAAAGACCAGACGAATTGTGGGATGACATTAAGGACATCATACATGAAGAAACCAAAAGGTCATCAAAAAGACAGGAAAGAAAAGACCAAAATGGATTTCAGAAGAGACTCTGAAACTTGCTTTTGAAAGTTGAGTAGCTTAGGCAAAAGAAAGAAATGATGAAGTAAAAGAACTGAACAGAAGATGTCACACAGGTGGCTCGAGAAGACAAAGTAAGGTATTATAATGACATGTGTAAAGACCTGGACTTAGAAAGACAAAAGGGAAGAACACATTTGGCATTTCTCAAGCTGAAAGAACTGAAGAAAAACTTCAAGCCTCAAGTAGCAATGTTGAAGGATTCTATGGGGAAAATATTAAATAAAGCAGGAAGCATCAAAACAAGATGGAAGGAGGACACAATACCAAGTCACGACACCAAAAAGAATTGATTGACATTCAACCATTACAGGAGGTAGCGTACGATCAGGAACCGATGGTACTGAAGGAAGAGGTCCAAGCTGCACTGAAGGAATTGACAAAAAACAAGTCTCCAGGAATTGATGGATTACCAATTGAGATGTTTCAACAAATGGATGCAGTGTTGGAAGTACTCACTCACCTATGCCAAGAAATTTGGAAGACAGCTACCTGACCAACTGACTGGAAGAGATCCATATTTATGCCTATTCCAAAGAAAGGTGATTCAACTAAATGCAGAAATTATCAAACAATATCAAACAATTATCAAACAATATCACACACAAGTAAAATTTTGCTGACGATCATTCAATAGTGGCTGCAGCAGTACGTCGACAGGGAACTACCAGAAATTCAAGCTGGATTCAGAAGAGGACATGGAATGAGGGATATCATTGCTGATGTCAGATCCTGGCTGAAAGCAGAGAATACCAGAAAGATGTTTACCTGTGTTTTATTGACTATGCAAAGGTATTCGACTGTGTGGATCCTAACAAATTATGGGTAACATTGCAAAGAAGGGGAATTCCGAAGCACTTAATTGTGCTCATCAGGAACCTGTACATGGATCAAGAGGCAGTTGTTCCAACAGAACAAGGGGATGCTGCATGGTTTAAAGTCAGCAAAGGTGTGCATCAGGATTGTATCCTTTCACCATACTTATTCAATCTGTATGCTGAACAAATAATCTGAGAAGCAGGACTATATGAAGCAGAACAAGGCATCAGGATTGGAGGAAGACTCATTAACAACCTGCATTATGCAGATGACACAACCTTGCTTGCTGAAAGTGAAGACGACTTGAAGCACTTACTGATGAAGATCCAAGACTATAGCCTTCAGTATGGATTACACCTCAACATAAGGAAAACAAAAATCCTTACAACTGAACCAATAAGCAACATCATGATAAATGGAGAAAAGATTGAAGCTGTCAAGGATTTCATTTTACTTGGATCCACAATCTACACACATGGAAGCAGCGATCAAGAAATCAAAACATGCATGACATTGGGCAAATCTGCTGCAAAAGACCTCTCTAAAGTGTTAAAAAAAAAAACAAAGATGTCACTTTGAGGACAAAGGTGTGCCTGACCCAAGCCAGGGTGTTTTCAATCGCTTCATATGCATGCGAAAGATGGACAATGAATAAGGAAGACTGAAGAAGAATTGATGCCTTTGAATTCTGGTGTTGGCGAAGAATATTGAATATACCATGGACTGCCAAAAGAAAGAACAAATCTGTCTTGGAAGAAGTACAGCCAGAAGTACAAGGATGACGAGACTACTTCTCACATAATTTGGACCATGTTATTCAGAAGAATCAGTCCCTGGAGAAGGACATCATGCTTGGTAAAGGGGACGGTCAGAGATAAAAAGGAAGACCCTCAACGAGATGGATTAGCACAGTGGCTGTAACAACAGGATCAAGCATAACAACGATTGTGAGGCTGGTGCAGGACTGGGCAGTGTTTCGTTCTGTCGTACATAGGGTCGCTATGAGTCGGAACCAACTCAACAGCACCTAACAACAAAAACAACAACAACAGCCTACTGGACTGTGAGAGAATAACGTTCTGTTTGTTGAAGCCATCTACTTGTGGTATTTCTGTTATAGCAGCACTAGATAACTAAGACAATGATATTCAGAAAGAAATATTTTCTGACTAAGCAGAGTTTATTCCAGGACTTCAAGGCTATTTTGACTTTGGAAATCCACCAATATAATCTATTGTTTCATTAATGAAAATAAGAGAAAAGTTAATAATCTTAATAGATGCAGAAACATAATTTGATAAAATCCAACCCTATTCATGTTAAAAAGACTTATTGAACTCTTTTAATAATGAGAAAATACAAGTTGAAATTACAACAAAATACCACCACCCATAAGAGTGAATAAAATTTTAAAACCTCACAGTAACAATAAACAAAGAAGAACTGATGCATTTGAATTATGGTGTTGGAGAAGAATATTGAATATACCATGAACTGCTAGAAGAACAAACAAATTTGTCTTGGAAGAAGTACAGACAGAATGCTCCTTAGAAGCAAGGATGGTAAGGCGTCATCTTACGTACTTTGGACATGTTATCATGAGGGACCAGTCTCTGGAGAAGGACATCATGCTTAGTAAAGTAGGATGTCAGTGAAAAAGAGGAAGACCTTCAATGAGATAGCTTGACACAGTGGCTGCAACAATGGGCTCAAACATAGCAACAATCGTGAGGATGATGCAGGACTGGGCAGTGTCTTGTTCTGTTGTACACAGAGTTGCTATGAGTCAGAACCTATTCACGGGCACCTAACAACAACAACAATAACAAGTGTTGGAGAGGATATGTTGCATTGGGAATTCTCATACACTGTTTTCCCTGTATAGAATAGTGTCCTCCAAAAATATATCAACTTGGCTAGGCCATGATTCCCAGTATTGTGTGACTGTCCACCATTTTGCTATCTGATGGCACTTTCCTATGTGTTGTAAATCCTACCTCTATGATATTAAGGAGGCAGGATTAGAGGCAGTTATGTTAATGAGGCAAGACTTAATCTACAAGATTAGGTTGTGTTTTAAGTCAATCTCTTTTGAGATGTAAAAGAGAGAAGAGAGCAGAGAGACTTGGGGACTTCATTACCTACCACCAAGCAAGAACCAGGAGCGTGTGTCCTTTGGACCAGGGGTCCCTGCTCTGAGAAGCTCCTTGACCAGAAGATTGATGGCAAGGACCTGACAGAGAAAGCCTTCCCCTGGAGCTGGTACCCTGAATTTGGACTTCTAGCCTCCTAAACTGTGAGAGAATACATTTCTGTTTGTTAAAGCCATCCACTTGTGGTACTTCTGTTATAGCAGCACTAGATAACTAACACACTACTGGTAGGAGTGCAAATGGGTACAAGAACTTTGAAAAACTAGTAGCATACACTAAAGTCAAATATATATACTTTCTATGACTCAGCAATCCATTTCTAAATATCTATCTCACATAAATATGGATATATGCTTACCAAAAGAATGCTGAAAGTAGCACTATTTATAATAGCTTTAAACTGAAAATTATCCGAATGCCCAAAAGTTGAACGGATAAATAAATTGTAGCCTATTTACATAATGGAATTTATGAAGCCAATGAGAATGCACAAACTTCATCTACAGGCAACAATATAGATGAACCTAAGAAGCATAATGATTTTTAAAAGGAGACAGACACAAAAAAGTACATACTACATAATTCCATACATTTCAAGTGCAAACACAGGCAAAACTAATCTACGATGTCAGAAGGCAGAATAGTGGTTACCCTGAGTGAGGAGATAGTGCCTGGCATTAAGTGGGCTTCTGGAATGCTTTTAATATGTTGTTTCTTGACATGGTTGGTCATTACACAAGTACGATCAGTTTGCAATAATTCACTGTCCAGTTTACTTACAATTTGTGTACTTTTTCTATGTATATTTTATTAATTTGATCAATTTTATATACTAATATAAAGGTTATATCCATTATTAGTTTTTTATTGCTGCTGTAACAAATTACTGCAAACTTATTGGCTTAAAACAACAAAATTTATAATCTTACATTTCTGTAGGTCAAAGTCTGGCACAGGTCTCACTGGGCTAACATCGAAGTGTCTACAGGGCTGCACTCCTCCCTGGAGACTCTCGGGGCGAATCTGTTTCCTTGCATTTTTCAGTTTATAGAGACCAACCATATGCTTTGTCTTGTGGCCCTCTTCCTCCATCTTCAAAGCCAGTAACTCGGACACTTTTTCTGTTATCACATTTTTCTCTGACTGACTATTCAAGAAAGTTTCTCCACTTTAAAGGATTCACATTATTAGAATGGCAAACTTGGATAATCCATGATGAACTCCTCATCACAAGGTTCTTAATCTTAATTAAAACTGTTAAATACCTTTAACCATGTAAAGTAACATAACCACAGATTCCGGGGATTAGGACATGGACATTTTTGGGGAGTCATTCTGTCTACTATGTGTGTGTGTTTATGTATTTAACAAAGTATCACTTCAGCTTCTTCATCATAATCTGTCCTCCTGACCTGCTGTAAATGAAGAACATCTCTGGATTTCTTTCCCCATTCTGGACACATAGTGGATGTATGATTGTACAAGTTATTTCACTTAGTTTCCCCAAATGTCATATTAGAGGGTCAGAATTCTTGATCTCTATATTAACTACCCATATCTAGAACTGGGAAACCCTGATGGCATAGTGGTTAAGTGCTATGGCTGCTAACCAAAAGGTCAGCAGTTTGAATCTACCAGGCGCTCCTTGGAAACTCTGCGGGACAGTTCTACTGTCTCCTCTAGGGTCACTATGAGTTGGAATCAACTCAACTGCAATGGGTTTTATGGGTATGTAGAACTGATATGATACTATTACAAATAATATAAAAGCTTTAGATTTTAATTTATTTGGAGAATTTAAAAATACACCTTTTTTAGCTATCTGTGAATTATTCACTGTGGCAACAAACTGATCCAACCTGTCAGATTCCATCCACTCACTTTCTGCTACTCATTACATTTCTTGACGTCCCTTTTTCAATTCAAGACATGAAGATTCATTTTAATGATTACAGCGATACATTTGCTGCCAAAAATATGTCCGAGGTATTTCAAATCAGGTATAAATGATTTGGGGATGAGTATAATTCCAGAACATGAATATCTTCAAAGTAGATCCATAACTATTGTAAGAAGACTCTACAGTCATTTTTAAATGTGAACATACTACAAACAAGTTATTTCCCATTATTATACTTCAGTTATTATATGACATGAGTTCAGAACTTAGAGGATTTGGCTTTGCTATCTGTCACTCATCAACATGTACCAAATGAATAGACCCAACAATTACAGTGAGAAACATCTCATAACACGGCAGTTAATTTTCCAAACCTTAGACACTAAAATAATGTCATTCTAATGTTTCATTTTATCTTTCCAAGTAAGACATTTGATCACCCAGGGATCACCGGAGACTTCTAATTCTGGTGCTCAATGCTAGGACAGCAGGTGCTCTCTTCAGGAGAAGTTCCATTAAAATGCAAAATGACTTTTGTTTCTCACCAGTCTACATGACACAAGGGTTACAAAAATGTACCATACATTCTGGTGTATCCTGCCGTGATTTTTCTCACCAACCCTGTTCAATTCCTCAGATCATTGATCTTATATTCTGGAGTTTTTAAGAGCCTTGAAGAGTTTTCAGGACATGGCATGAACTCCCAGCTACCGTGACTGACTTTCTAGCTACTAGAACCAAAACCCAAAGGAACTCCAACTCCACACTAAAAATAGGACAGCATATTGCTCATATTTTAGTCTGGAGGACTATAGTAATCAGGAAGGACTTACTCATTCTGAAAAATCTGGTCTGAAAGTTTAGCTTTAGAAATTTTAAATCTACCAAATTTTCTCATAAATAGTCTTATAAATATTTGAGATCATTTTGTACTAATTCAAAATCCATTTTGCCTTTTTAAAAAAATTTATGTCTGCGACTATAGATTACTTTCATATTTGAAGCAAATGTAAAGGAGCTATACTGCACGCACCTGGATTGTATCACTTCAGGATTAAAATAAACCAAGCTGCAGAAAGACTTTAAAACAGTCGAGTTTATAGAGATGTTGATACCTTCTTTGGGTAGTGATAACAGGAGTATTCAACCTACTTTTGGCTGTCTTTGGGAGTTTAAATAGAGTTCTCCTTCAAGTAGCCTTCCTCCCACATTACTCTGTGTTCTGACATTCTTAGAGAATGGTGTAATTAACTTGTGTCACTGCTATGTGTGACTTTGGTATCAGTGTAGTTTGTAAGACACTAAAATGAGATTTGTGTCTAAACAATCAAACAGTCCCAGGCTGCTATATTAGGCAAGCAGCTCTGCCAAGAACACAAAGAAATGGAACAGAAACACCAACAACAATGCCCCTGTCCTTGAGGCAGTCAGATCTTGCATCATATCATTCTATATTTTTTCAGCTCTAAAACAGATTATGCTTTTGAAGTCTTAGGCATGAATGCAATCGTGAGGATTACGTTTGATAATTTGGGGGAACTGATGATGAAAGAGTAAACATTAAATTGTGGAACACAAGACCAAATATTATTGACTCTCTCAACACCTTGTGTATGTGAACATGTACACACTAGCATATGTGCGTGTACGTGTTGAGAGGGGGCGGTTAGGGATGCTGCAGGGAAAATTAAATATTTAAGAATTTCATTTTCCCCCAGACTATCATTTATTAAGATATTTCCACCTACATAACAAAAGACATATGCACTGGAACACAGCTACTTTTCTAGTAGTGCTATTTTATGTAGAAAAAATTAAACAGTTTGCATTTTTTTAAAGATGTATTTGCATAGAAAAGAAAAAAGATATATCCTAGTGAGACAGTATTTAGACACACACATAGACATGTTAGATTATAATATATGTGTAAAAATATATTATGTATTTATGTATCTTTTCCTAATAAACTAAGCTTATCAAGCACATTCCATGTGCAAAATAAGCTATGTGCTTTCTATGCATTGCCACAGTTAATTCTCACAACAATCTTTGGTGATAGGCATTTTGACCCCATTTCATGGGTGAGGAAGTAGAGACTTAGAGCGTTAAGTAACTTCTCCTGGGTAATACAGGCATGAGCGGCAGAAGTGGCATTGTGACCAACTCCTGTATACTATCTTCCTCATTCCACTATCAGTACCAGTTGCAGTTGAGCCACTTAACTCATGGCGACCCCATGTGTGTCAGAGTAGAACTGTGCTCCATAGAGTTTTCAATGGCTGATTTTTTGGAAGTAGATCACCAGGCTTTATCCCGAGGTGCCTCTGTGTGTACTCAAACTTTTTTAGCCTTTCAGGTAGCAGGTGAGCACATTAACCGTTTGCACCACCCAGGGACACAGTTAAACACACTCCACTGCTAACCAAAAGGTTGGAGGTGCAAGTTCACCCAGAGGTGCCCTAGAAGAAAGGCCTGGTGATCTACTTTAAAAAAAAAAAACAGCTATTAATCTATGATGCACAGATCTGCTCTGACACATACTGGGTTGTCATGAGTCAGAATCCCCTCAATGGCAACTGGTTATCGATTCCATTAGTGGTCACAAATATTAAATACTGAATGGCTGTTTTCTTTTTTTCTTCTTATTTCATTTACCAACACATCATGATCCTCTGTATATATCAATAAATGAAACTATAGTGTATTCCATTTTAAGGCTATATCATAATCAGTTTATTGAGTTTTTCATGAACGTTCATTAAAATGTTTAAATGCTTACTGATGACTTAATCTGTGTGAATCATTGTATTACAAAGAATATGTGTGTAAATGTATCTGTTTTTATTTAATTATTTCCTTCAGGTGTATTTCTGAAAGTGGAATTGCTGGTGCAAAGAATGGTCACTATGTAAAGATGAAGAGAAAAAAGGTGTTATATCTTTTCTATTTTTTATATTGTTAGGTGCCTTCGAGTTAGTTCCGACGCACAGCAACCCTATGTACAACAGAACGAAACACTGCCTGGTCCTGCACCATCTTCACAATCATTGTTATGCTTGAGCCCATTGTTGCAGCCACTGTGTCAATCCATCTTGATTAGGGTCTTACTCTTTTTTGCTGACCTTACACTTTACCAAGCATGATGCCCTTCTCCAGGGACTGATCCTTCCTGATAATATGTCTAAAGTATGCGAGATGAAGTCTTACCATCTTTGCTTCTGAGGAGCATTCTGGTCGTACTTCTTCCAAGACAGATTTGTTCATTCTTTTGGCAGTTCATGGTATATTCAATATTCTTTGAACATCGCAATACGAAGGCGTCAGCTATTCTTTGGTGTTCCTTATTCATCGTCCAGCTTTCACATGCACATGAGATGATTGAAAACACCATGGCTGGGGTCAGGTGCACCTTAGTTCTCAAGGTGACATCTTTGATTTTCAACACTTTAAAGAGGTCTTTTGTAGCTGATTTGCCCAGTGCGATGTGTCTTGATTTCTTGACTGCTGCTTCCCTGGATGTTGATTGTGGATCCAAGTAAAATGAAATCCTTGACAACCTCCATCTTTTCTCCTTTTATCATGATGTTGCTTATTGGTCCAGTTGTGAGGAGTTTTGTTTTCTTTATGTTGAGGTGTAATCCTTACTGAAGGCTGTGGTCTTTGATCTTTATCAGTAAGTGCTTCAAGTCGTCTTCACTTTCAGTAAGCAAGGTTGTGTCATCTGCATAACGCAGGTTGTTAATGAGTCTTCCACCAATCTTGATGCCCTGTTCTTCTTCATATAGTCCAGCTTCTCGGACTATTTGCTCAGCATACAGACTGAATAAGTATGGTGAAAGGATGCAACCCTGATGCACACCTTCCCTGACTTTAAAACATGCAATATCCCCTTGTTCTGTCTGAACAACTGCCTCTTGTTCCATGTACAGATTCCTCATGAGCACAATTAAGTATTCTGGAATTCCCATTCTTCACAATGTTATCCATAATTTGTTATGATCCATGCAGTCGAATGCCTTTGCGTAGTCAATAAAACACAGGTAAACATCTTTCTGGTATTCTCTGCTTTCAGCCAGGATCCATCTGACATCAACAACGATATCCCTCATTTCACGTCCTGTTCTGAATTCGGCTTGAATTTCTGGCAGTTCCCTGTCAATATACTGCTGCAGCCGCTTTTGAATGATCTTCAACAAAATTTTGTTTGCATGTGGTATTAATGATATTGTTCTATAATTTCCTCTTTCTGTTGGATCACCTCTCTTGGGAATAGGCATAAATATGGATCTCTTCCAGTCAGTTGGCCAGGTAGCTGTCTTCCAAATTTCTTGGCATAGACAAGTGAACACTTCCAGTGCTGCATCTATTTGTTGAAAAATCTCAACTGGTATTCCATCAACTCCTGAAGCCTTTCTTTTTTGCCAATGCCTCCAGTGCAGTTTGGATTTCCTTCAGTACCATTGGTTCTTGATCATATGTTACCTCCCGAAATGTTTGAACATTGACCAATTATTTTTGGTATGGTGACTATGTATTCCTTCCATCTTCTTTTGATGCCTCCTGCGTTGTTTAATATTTTCCCCGTAGAATCCTTCAGTATTGCCACTCAAGGCTTGAATCTTTTTGTCAGTTCGTTCAGCTTGAGAAATTCTGAGAGTGTTCTTCCTTTTTGGTTTTCTATCTCCAGGTCTTTGTACATGACATCATAATACTTTACTTTGTCTTCTTGAGCCACCCTTTGAAATCTTCTGTTCAGCTCTTTTACTTCATCAGTTTTTTTCTTTTTCTTTAGCTACTCAACGTTCAAGAGCAAGTTTCAGTGTCTCTTCTAACTTCCATTTAGGGCTTCTCTTTCTACCTTGTCTTTTTAACGACCTACTGCTTTCTTCATGTATGATGCTCTTGATGTCATTCCACAAGTCTGCCAGTTTTTCATACTGTGGGGGCTTGTGTGTCACCATGATGCTGGAAGATATGCCATTGGTATTCAAATAGCAGCAGGGTCACTCATGACCAACAAGTTTCAGCCGAGCTTCCAGACTAAGACAGACTATGAAGAAGGACTCGGCGGTCTCCTTCTGAAAAGAACTAGCCAGTGAAAACTTTATGAATAGCAGAAGAACATTGTTTGATATAGCGCTAGAAGAAGAACTGCTCAGGTTGGAAGGCACTCAAAATATGACTGGGGAAGAGCTGCCTCCTCAAAGTGGAGTTGACCTTAATGATGTGGATGGAGTCAAGCTTTCAAGACCTTCATCTGCTGATGTGGCACGACTCAAAATGGGAAGAAACAACTGAAAACATCCATTAATAATTGGAGTGTGGAATGTACGATGTAAGAATCTAGGAAAATTGGAAATTGTCAAAAATGAAATGGTATGCATAAAAATAGATATCCTAGGCAGTAGTGAGCTAAAATGGACTGGTATTTGTCATTTTGAATCAGACAATCATATGATCTCCTATGCCAGGAATGATATCTTGAAGAGGAATGGCGTTGCATTCACCGTCAAAAAGAACATTTCAAGATCGATCCAGAAAAACAACGCTGTCAGTGATAGATAATATCCATACGCCTACAAGGAAGACCAGTTAATACGACTACTATTCAAATTTATGTGTCGCAGCGGCGGCGAATGTCGGGGCGGCGGAGACAATAACCAATTCCACAACTCTTACGGAGAAGTGGGGCCAGGAGGGTCACTCTGAGGAGTCGAACCCTGGCTCCAGTCCCAGGAGTTTATTTATAGTCAATACAGCAAGCAGTGAAGCAAATAACAGAACAATGGGCTTTGGGTGA
>NW_004443972.1:18781035-18808797 GCF_000243295.1 Trichechus manatus latirostris
AAGCCAATCAGTAACAGAGCAATAGGTTTGGGAAAACAAGTCGTGCCTAATCTCATTCTTATCACTGACAAGTCTCCAACATGTCGTATACAGCACAGAGGCCTGTGGGGGCTGCAGTTGTCAATAGTGCAGCCATGTTTAAATGGCATATATCCCACATTTATGTACCAACCACTAAGGCCAAAGATGAAGAAATTGAAGACTTTTACCAACTTCTGCAGTCTGAAATTGGTCGAACATGCAATCATGATGCACTGATAATGACTGGTGATTGGAAAGTGAAAGTTGGAAACAAAGTAGAAGGATCGGTAGTTGGAAAACATGGCCTTGGTGATAGAAACAATGCCAGAAATCGCATGACTGAATTTTGCAAGACCAGTGATTTCTTCATTGCAAATATCTTTTTCACCAACACAAACGGCAACTATACACGTGGTCCTCGCCAGATGGAATACACAGGAATCAAATCGACTACATCTATGGAAAGAGATGTTGGAAAAGCCCAGTATCATCAGTCAGAACAAGGCCAGGGCCCAACTGCGGATCAGACCATCAGTTACTCATATTCAAGTTCAATTTGAAACTGAAGGAAATTAGAACAAGTCCATGAGAACCAAAGTATGACCTTGAGTATATCACACCTGAATTTAGAGACCATCTCAAGAATAGATTTAATGCATTGAAAACCAATGACTGAAGGTCAGATGAGTTGTGGGATGACCTCAAGAACATCACACATAAAGAACATCAAGGACATCATATAATCTCCATAGTCAATACTAAATATTGTAGGTAAAATTTTGCTGAAACTCCCAAGATCTTTATTTATTTATTTTTTTTTTACTAATCATCATTATTTATATTCATATCTAATCTTTCTTACAGAAAAAATCTTTATAGTTGCATTCTTGTGTGACCTACCAATTGCCTTGCTAATAATCACTTTTAAGTACTTATAAGATGAATGAAAGAAAGAAGTAAAAAGTTTAGTAAGTTGTTGCTTTAGGTTGTGGAAAAATTTCTTTTGTGGGTATATGAGTGTTTTACTGCATGTCCAAAGAAATTTTGCCTTTACCTACCGTCTGCAGTAACTCTTCAAGCTTGCAAAGTACTCTTAGCCTCAAATGGATATAAATTCTCTGGCAGCATAAACTTAAGAATTTCCCAGGTATATCCTAGGTATTAGAATCCAAGAAGCTCACAATAATCTGGAGCAACTAGGAGAACAAGGCAGTGTTTGCTCTAAGTTTAGATAACAAAATTATGGAGTTTCAGGTTTGAAAGACACTTAAATGGCATTAAGCTCATTTTTTAATCCTATCTAATTTTTTAAAAGTCCAGTTGTCTTCTTATAAGATTTGGATCAGAGAGCCTTTGAGAGGACCTATTTGTCCCTCTGCTAAACCCATTGCCATCGAGTTGATTTTGACTCATGCCAATCCTACGTGTTACAGAGTAGAACTGCTTCATAGGGTTTTCAAGGCAGTGATCTTTCAGAAGCAAATCGTCAGGCCTTTCTTCCAAGGTGCTTCTGAGTGGATTTAAACACCAATCTTCCAGTTGGTAGTCAAGTGTTTAACTGTTTGCACCACCCGGGGGCTCCTGTCCCTCTGCTAGGTTCCTAGTTTCCTTAGAGAACAATGAAGTTATCTTAACATTTCAGCTCCATGTTATTGCACTTACTACTAGTATAGTGGCTGAGAACAAGGTCCAGAGAACTCCACAACCAGGGAAAGGAAATGACAAGATGAAGGCCAGGAGCCACTTGCAGGAACATCTAGGAATCAGGATAGCAAGTGGATATTCAAAGAATTGGCAGATTGGGAAATGAACTGAAAAGCAAATCTACAGAGAGAAAATAGATGGTAGATATACAGAGCCTTAGTTTAAGATCCAGAGAGGTTATTCAAACATAGATGGATTGGGCAATTAATCAAATGAGGTTTAGGTTTCTAACAAAGGACAGATTACTGGCAGGTAATATGTGGGAACTGAGGAAATCAGATCCCACTGAATTGGGGGATAGGTTACTGGCAGGTAATATGTGGGAATTGAGGAAATCAGATCCCACTGAATTGGGGGATAGGTTACTGGCAGGTAATAAACAGGAATTGGGGAAATCAGATCCCACTGAACTGAGGGACAGGTGTTAAGAGAGGGCTTCTTCAGCATCATTTCTTGCTACAGCCTCTCCTAACACCTTTCTCTTTACCTAGCTCAATACTCTGATCTCTACACATTCTGACCTTCTTCACTGAATTGAAAGTCTATCATTGGAATCTCCAAACATGCTGATTCCTCCACAATGATTATCCCTGCTTTTACATGGCTTCTACTTATTGATCATGTCTCAGCTGAGATCTAAAATCCTGTAGAAAACCTAACTTGACCTCACTAAAAGCCCCTCATATGTGCTGCCAAAAGTCCCTCTATTTTCCCTTTCTCATCACTCATAACAAACAAACAAACAAAAAACCCAAACTCGTTGCTGTCAAGTCGATTTCGACTCTTAGCAGCCCTATACGACAGAGTAGAACTGCCCCATAGGGTTTCCAGGGTGCCAATCTTTATGGATGCAGATTGTCACATCTTTCTCTGCTGACCATTCAATTAGCAGCTGAATGCTTAACCACTGCACTACCAGGGCTCTTGTACCTGGTATATAACCTCTCCTCCCCACCCCCCCCAAAAAAGTCAAACCCATTGCCATTGAGCTGTTGAATCAATAAATTATACCATACATATACATTCTGGAAAATTTAACATTTAGCCCTGGAAGGATTCCAGAATAAATTATCAAATAAATCATTTGTAAGTACTTTGAAAATAAAGTGGTGATTAGTAGAAGCCATTATGTATTCACAAAGAATGAGTTATGCCCTATTAATTATATTTCCTCTGGTATGTGAGGATGCCCTAGACTGAGGGCCTACACTTTTTGTTTTGGAAATGCTTTTGCTTCAAAATTAGCTAATAACTTATTACAATCTCTCATACCATTGTAGACAAGATGGTGAGATGAGGTCAAATACAAAAAAAAAAAAAAAGGAATGGTGATGTTTCTAATAGGTCTCTGGTGCTGCAGAGTTAGTATTTGGCTTTGCTTTGTTCAACAATTTTATAAATGCCTTGGATAAGTATATAGAAGAAAGAACTTTTTATGTAGTAGAATCTATGGAATAGAATACTTGTAAAGCATTCAGACAGTCTGGGTGATAATTTCTGTCACAGATATTCTTGTCAGAGAAGGTATTTCTATCCTGAGTGGGAGTTAGCTATGTAATTTCCAAAGTGTTTTCCAAATTTAAGATTTCATGATTCTGTGAAGTATTATCATCTCAGGATATGCTGGAGATGTTTGTACAGTCTTAGAATGTTCTACATAGAACAAATTACAAAGAGAATCACTGACAACGAATAAGAGAGTTAAGTATGTCACTATGTATACCTGGGTGTTTTCAAAGAATGCTGGATAAAACTACAAAATGAAATATTCTATCTACATCATGTAACAATAGATCATCAGGAGACATTTAGGATAGATTTCTTCAAAGTTCATGCATTTTAGGTGATAAAATTTAGATTGTTCAGCTATTACCTGTAAACAGAATATACCTGAAAGATATTCAATATATCAAAAATATAAATGTAAAACGTTTTTGCTTTAGATTTTTATAATACTTTAATAATTTGTTTTGAGTTGTTGTTGTTATTTTTGCCACCTTCAAAGCTGACCTCATCCTCATTGTACACCCTTACCTTAAGCTAAATGGACTTTTATATGGTCAAATTCATAACCTCTGTGTTTTCAAAATCCTTTTAAATGATAATGAACCCACATTGCTTTAGAGTTTAATGTTATTTTCTATCTTGAGTACAGACAGAGGGTGCTCTCCCTGTCAGATATGATTTGGAAAGGACATCAGAGGCCAAGGAACATTGTTGGCTTGGATATATCGCACAGATGAAAAGGCCTAATTGAGGGGACTGGCTAAATTTTGGTAGGCAGCATACAAGTGAAATTCTGTTTCCAAATGGTATTTGGAGAATTGTAGCCAAATAAAAAAGCTTTTCGGGTTTTACTTTTGCGAACTTTTAAGTGGTAAACTGTCACACATTCCAACTTCACTCAAGTTTCATCAAATTGTCTCATTTGAGATTTACTAGAGTTGAATGATGGAAGCACTAACATGAATAAAATGAAGTTGCCACGTCTCCTTAGTTCTTTCTTTAGAATAACTCTGCAGCTGACCTTTTCTTTCTGTTCCCACTGCCACTACTCACATTCAGACCCTTATTGCCTCATATCTGAACTTCTGTGATGACTTCTCAACTGGTCTTCAGCCTTCATTCTAGTTTGTCTCCCCTCCAATCCATTCTGTATGAATTATCAATCAAGTCAATTTTTCTCAAATAATGTTTTGATCACAAATAACGTCCCTGTGAAAAAGCCTTCAATGGATCTCCATTGTTCACAAAATAAAGCCCAAACTACTCAGTATGTATTCAAGTACCTAAACTTAACTAGCCTTTTCAAAATTTCCACTCCTTTCAAATGAAATTACTTAAACAAAATTGCCTTAAAATCCTGCCTGTAAGTATTTGATGGCAGAATGCTTCTCACCTGGAATGTTACCATCTACTTATACCTATTCACAATATTCTTCTTCATATTTCCCTGGCCCTTCAGATTTAAGAGATCTGAACCTCCTTGGCATTCTTAGAGTCATTATTATCTGAACAATTCATGCTGCAATTAATCTATACTCTTGTGATATATCTTCTGTCTTTATAGTTGAAATTTATTTTATTGTTCCTTATTATCTCCTGCATTTGTCTGTTGAAGGGAAGAGAATATCTTAACCCCCTTAATATCTTCAATTGTACTTAGTACAGTGTCTTTGATGATCTTGGCTCCTGTCCCTATAAACTTTGGAAAATTTGGCAACAGATGTTGGTATCAAGGTGTAGGATTTACAACACATATTTTTGGGGACCCAGTTCAATCCATAACAGACACTGATGGTTTTTCTACTTCTATCATCACCTATAGGGTACTTCTGGCCTCTTTCAAAATTGTCTGGTCCACCTCGACCCATTAGAAAAAAATCCAAGCTTGTTGCCATTGAGTTGATTCCACCTCGACAGGCCTGCCTAATTTTTTCAAATCTTCCGTACATAAGCTAGTCCAATTCTCTTTTTCGAAGTCCTAATTCTAACAGTCTTTCATATAACAGATGTTTGATAAATATTAGTTGATTTAATTTGGCAGTAAGTTTTGATATTCTCTCCCCCAAACCTACCAGTTTCCTTGAATGATAAACACACACATGCACACATGTACAACTGGATCTTCAATGACTTGAAGCTGGCAGCTGAAACTTAAGCAAAGATTATGACAAAACTCCCAAGATAATGTACTAGGTAATAATATTCTTTTCGGCTTAATCTTATTCTCCTTTTTGTACTGCATTCTCTGTGAGAAACTTTCCCCTGCCTCTCCTCAAACATTCTCCACTTGATTTTCCCACTTTTCTTACCAAGAACACAAAGGCATAGTGGGAAAGACATTGGTTTAAAAGCTATATTGTGTGGCTCATGCTTTATAATTTTAAATTGTAAAGTACACTTATTTTGAAATCTGTCTTGTGTATTATAATCAAAAGTGAATTGTTCATCTCTGATTGTAAATAATGTATTTTGTGAGTGACCTCAAGTCCTTCATTTGTGAGAGTCATTATGTGCACTGACATTTCCCTGTCATTGAAAGTATTAGAAAAAAATATGTTGCATGATTCTGGGAAAGGATGTTATAGGAGAGATTTTAGAACCAGTCAATTGTTAAACTGGATCACCAGTTCATTCTGAATGCTCATCAGAATCATCTGAGAAATTTTTAAAAATTACCTTGGCAGAATCCCACCTTAACCAATAATTGGTGGAGAAGGCACCTGAGTATTTGTGCATGTGTGTGTGTGTGTGTGTGTGTGTGTGTGTGTGTGTGTGTGTAAAACAGTTGCCAGAGAGTTGATTTTGACTCATGGTGACCCCATGGGTGTGAGAGTAGAATTGTCCTCCATAGGGTTTTCAATGGCTGATTTTTTGGAAGTAGATTACTAGGCCTCTGTTTTGGTTATCTAGTGCTACTATAACAGAAATTCCACAAGTGGATGTCTTCAACAAACAAAAGTTTATTCTCTCACAGTCTAGTAGATTAGAAGTCCAAATTCAGAGCGTCAGCTCCAGGGGAAGACTTTCTCTCTGTGTCAGCTCTGGAGGAAGGTCCTTGTCATGAATCTTCCCCTAGACCAGGAGCTTCTCAGCACAGGGACCCCAGGTCCAAAGAACACACTCTGCTCCTGGCACTACTTCTTTGTTGTGTGAGGTCCCTCTATCTCTGTGCTTGTTTTCTCTCTTTTATATCTCAAAAGAGATTGACTTAAGACACAACCTAATCTTGTAGTTTGAATCCTGTCTCATTAACATAACTGCTGCTAATCCCATCTCATTAACATCATAGTGGTAGGATTTACAACACATAGGAAAATCACATCCGATGATGGTGGATAGTCACACAATACTAGGCATCATGGACTAACCAAGTTAACACACATTTTTTGGGGGGACACAATTCAATCCATAACTTTCTACCCTTTGCCCCCAAAAATTCATGTCCTTGCTTCCTGTAAAACACATTCACCCCATCATATCATAGTAAAAGTCTTAAATCATCTCCAAGTCCAAAATCCAAAAATTCCTCTTTATCTGTGAACTCTAGAATACAAGTTATCTGCTTCCAGAGACAATGGTGGAACACATACAAGCTAGACATTTCCATTAAAAATGGGAGAAACTGGAGGGGAAGAAGGGATAACAGGCACCAAGCAAGTCAGCGGAACCCATTACATTAGCCCTCAAAACTTGAAAATAATCCTCTGTTCTCTGAGACCATTTAGAGAATGGCCCTGCCCTCCAGACTCTAGTATTGGTCACACTCTCCAGATTCTGAGTGGAGGCCCCTTGGCCCTGGGCTTCAGCTCCACATTCCAGGCCCTCTGGAATGGCAACTCTGCTCCCTCGAATTTGGGTGACCCTATTCTCCTAGTTATTCTGAGTGGTGACTCCACACTTTGAGACCTCAGAGGCTGTGACCCTACCCTTTGAGACTGAGGCAGCTCTGCTTCCTGTGTTCCTTGTCTCTTCAGCTTCTGCTTCCTGGTTCCTTGGCCTCTTGGCCCCTCGGGCCTCACCACCCGTGTCTGCCCTGCTGGGGCAAGTGTTCCAAAGCTCTGTAGCTCCACCGATAAGTGCCTGGAGGCACCCTACTTTGCCAGTAAACTTCAGCCAGAACACACTCAGCTCTCTTGCTCCGTGGGTCAGCTTCAGCGCTGTTTTGCACTGGTCTCCTGGTTCTGCTGCTGCTGCTTCTCTGCTGCTGCCGCTTCTCACCATCTGCAGGTCTCCAGTGTAACAGCTCCACTTGCTTCCCTTCCTTCTGAGTTCTCACCAGAATTGTCTTGTTGTTGTTAGGTGCCGTCAAGTTGGTTCTGACTCATAGCAACCCTGTAGGACAGAGCAGACCTGTCCCACAGAGTTTCCAAGAAGCAGCTTGTGGATTTGAACTGCTGACATTTAGCAGCTGAGCTCTTAACCACTATGCCACCAGGGCTCCAGAATTGCACTGGATGTCTATAATTCCACCAACAGTCACTTCAAGGCAATCTAGGCTTTTCCTATTAGGCACTTTAAAATTCTTCCAGCCTTTATCTATTCACAGTTTCAAAACTGCTTCCACATTTTAGGTATCTGTTAGAGCAGCACCCCACTCTCTTAGCACCAAATTCTGTTTTGGTTATCTAGTGCTGCTATAACAGAAATATCACAAGTGGATGGCTTCAACAAACCAAAGTTTATTCCCTCACAGTCTAGTAGGCTAGAAGTCCAAATTCAGGGCCTCAGCTCCAGGGGAAGGCTTTCTCTCTCTGTCAGCTCTGGAGGAAGGTCCTTGTCATCAATCTTCCCCTGGACTAGAAGCTTCTCAGCGCAGGGACCCTGGATCCAAAGGACACACTCTGCTCCTCGCACTACTTTCTTGGTGGTATGAGGTCCCCCTATCTCTCTGCTTGCCTCTCTCTTTTATATCTCAAAAGAGATTGACCTAAAACACAACCTAATCTTGTAGATCAAGCCTTGCCTCATTAACATAACTGCTGCTAACCCCATCTCATTAACATCATGTTGTTGCTGTTAATAGGTGCCATGGAGTCGGTTCTGACTCATAGCAACCCTATAGGACAGAGTAGAACTGCCCGGTAGGGTTTCCAAGGAGCAGCTGGTGAATTTGAATTGCTGACCTTTTGCTTAGCAGCTGAGCTCTTAACCACTACACCACCAGGGCTCCCATTAACATCATAGAGTTAGGATTTACAACACATAGGAAAATCATATCAGATGACAAAATGGAGGACAATCACACAGTACTGAGAATCATGGACTAGCCAAGTTAATACACATATTTTGAGGGGACACAATTCGATCCGTGACAGCCTCTCTTCTGAGGCACCGCTGGGTAGACCTCCAATCTTTCGGCTAGCAGCTGAGCATATACATATTTAAATGTCATTCAGTTGATTAAAATATGTGGTCAGAGTTGAGAATCAGTTAAATATGATATTTAAGCTCAGTTCCATCCTGAAAAGGAGCCCTAGAGGCACAGTGGTTAAGACCTCAGCTGCTAACCAAAAGGTCAGCGGTTTGAACCCACCAGCTGCTCTGTAAGAAAAAGGATGTGGCAGTCTGCTTGCATAAAGATTTATAGCCTTGGAAACCCTATGGGACAATTGTACTCTGTCCTACAGGGTCACTGTGACTCAGAATGGACTTGACGGCAATGAGTAATGGGTCAAGCCTGAAACTTTCTTTATTTTAGAAGTTAATAATAAATACTATATTTGTCAGTACTAATCTTCACATCCTAATTAATATGTCTGTAAATTCTATTGAAAGCCTATCATAAGCACTTAAAACTAAGGAAAGCATCAAAATCAAAATAGCAATATAATTTAGCCAGTCTCCTTAGAACAGAAGGAACTTCTAGCTGTTGCAAAGACTTTTTTTTCCCCAAATTTTAGTGGCCTGAAAAAAAATCACTTTTTTTTCAAAGCAAGCTTGTATTGCTACTGAGAAACTTATTCAGAATTTGGATTTGGCAGGTATTATTGTTTCTTAACATTAGGAGTTCAGCCTCCTCTTTGGTATTTGGAACCATTCGCAGAAAAAAGTACTTCAACTGGATAAGCATTCACTGAGCTTCAAGTTGTCCAGGGCTGTGTTACATCTGATATAAGAGAAGTGCATGATCCAGTTTACATTCTTGAGAAATTTGCAGGGAAGACTGGAGAGGCAAAACTTACATGCATTAAGCAATTATGGAATTATGTGAAAACATCCTATGATTAAATAGAATGTAATACCACCAAGATGTGTGTGCATGAGTGTGAGTGTGTGCATATGTATCATCTACTATATATATGCAAATGGTTAATGTTTTTGGCTGCTAACTGAAAGATTGCTGCTTCCAGTCCACCCAGAGGTGCCTCAGAAGAAAGATCTGGTGATTGACTTCTGAAAAATCAGCCACTGAAAACCTTGTGGAGCACGGTTCTACTCTGACACATATGGGGTCACCATGAGTGGAAATCAACTTGACGGCAACTGGTATATGTGTGTTTTTATATATTACATATACATCACATATACATACATCATTTTATGTATATAAAATGGATGATCAATAAAAGAAAGGACCAAAGCCAAAGGTATTATGAACAGTCTAAGGCAGGAATAAATCAGATGTAAAGATATGGGGTTCTAGAAAGTAAAATGGCTAGACAGAATTAGGTGAAGGGGAAGAGGAAGCAACAGTAAAGGGAAAGGGGTGGCTGAGTGTTATTAAAAGCCGTGTCCTCCTCTTTTATGGATAACCACACGTCTACATAACACCTGGAAGAGTATCATGCTCTGGCATACTGATATAGCTGGACCTAACAAATTCAACACTTGGCCCTGAGTTAAATAATTGATGACTTTATCTGTGACCTCAAAATGAGAGTATAAGACCATAAATCTCATGTTTTACACTCATCCATTGTTGTAATGTTTCCTACTATATTAATAACAATTCTGGTACAGTGGAAATGGTAAATCAGGAATCTCACATTCTAAACTTTAATTCACCCACTGGGTGGCCTAGCACAATTATTTCTCTGAGTCTCAGTTTCTTCATCTGCAAAATGGGGATAATAACATTATCACTTGAAAAGAAATAGTACAACCAAAAAAAAAAAAAAAAGGGCGAGAAGGGAGAGGGTTGACATGTCATAGGGTTGTTAACCAATGTCATAAAACAATATGTGTACTACTGTTTCATGAGAAACTATTCATTTTGTAAGCCTTCACCTGAAGTACAATAAAAAAAAAAATAGTACAGACAGTTGTTCTTAGGTGATATAGGTGTTGAGTATTAATTGAGATAATGTATATTATGTGCTCAGCACTGTGCCTAGATGTTAAGAGTATTAGTTAAGATAATGTATATTATATGCTTAGCACTGTGCCTAGAACATTGTAAGCATTAACTAAGTGACAGCTCTTATTATTGTTTTTTTTTATTATTTTGTTAATCGAAATAGTCTCTCTGAATAAACAGAAGCAGCCTTATAAAGTGGACCTATGGACTTATGGAACAATAAGAGGAAGTTCAAAATTAACATACCTTGGAAAACATGGACCTTGTAGTCATCCTTAAGGCACTGCTCAGGATTTTAATGTTATGTGAAATAGGCCCACCATACAAAATTTTCCAAGTAGAAAGTCATCTTTATCTGTGAGGCTAAGAGCACTACATTGTGCTCTCCAGGTTTTTTCCATTCATTTGCTCAAAGATAAGCAGTGAGCTATTACTCTCTTGTGAGGCTGTCTTCAGAGACTATTTCTGGCCACCACTTGTGGGAATGCTTTATGAGATGTCAGCATGTGTGAGAAGAGATAGCATGGTTTGTCATGGGTAGATAGGCCGTATTCTGCTATAAACTGATGGCTTTGTCTTTTATCACTGTCACAGGCTTACTTAACAAGCTGTGACTCTGTGGTTCATCACAAAGAAAACTGTCATCCCCAGACACGTGGCCTAAACATCCTTTCATCTTCCATGCCCGTAGGATCTGCCATGTGACATCAAGCAGACGAGCAATTCCAGATGGACGACACAGGCCGCAACCATGTCACAAGGAAGGTTTGTATTGGCATAGATCCAGGGTTTGCACCTTTGATTAGATTACATGGATGGGAAAAACATATGTAAATTTTTACGTTGTGTATGCTGATAATATGTCTTAAATATCACTTGAAAGGAAGTGGCACAACTAGTTGTATTTAGGTGATAATTACTTATCGTGGTGTTATTTTGAGTAACAGATAAATCAATTAAGATTGATTTACTCCACCATCCCCCCATCTTAACAAAGTCTTCTCATTGCTAGGAGTTAGTAACATCTAATTTTTGGAAGCAACTTTGTAGCTTCAATTAGTAATAGTTCTTCAAAATTGTTGACAATTTATTAATAACTTGATTTTGTGAAGCAATTCTGAAAATATTGGCTCTTCTACTCAGAATGTCACTTGAGAAATCACAAACCCAGAGATCTAAACAGAAAATTCTTCAACACTTCTAAGAGAGTTCTGTGGTTGAGAGTTGAGAGGGATGCCTGCTATACAGCCTTTTCACCAAAGCCTACAGGACAGTATATTCTGGGCTATGGAAACTGAGTCTGTTCTATTAAGTTCAGCACGTTGCTTAACCCCAGAACACAGTATTCTGCTGTAGCTGTGATTTGGCAGATCAGATTAAACTACTTTGGGGATGTTAAAGTATACATATTTCATGGGTGCCCTCATGGGATTGAATTTAAACTAAAACATGTAAAAGTTTCAGTTGTTTGATCTCACTAATGATCTCTGACTTTCTTCCCTTACAATTTCCATGTTTTACAATGTCATCTCTTACGGAGTTTGATTTTGTCTTTTTGCTGCTGTTTTCTCGATAAATCCAAGGATTTTTAAAGCAGAAATCTTGGCTGCAACGTTTTAAACCAAAGGCTAAGGGATCCATGGGTCAACAGGTTTTTCTTATGAAAGGAGGAGATGGCTTAACTGATTTTTTAAAGTAGTGAGAATGTACACAATGGTCATAGAGCTGAGGTGAAACAGGGCCACCATGCAGAGTGGGCACCAACTGGAGTTGCAAGTGGGAACCTGAATCTAGTTGACGCTCATCTAACTGAACTGTGAGAACATGAGTGTGCATCTTACCAACAAGGAGAGCCTTTTCCTAACTGATTACCTAGAGTGAATATTATTTCTAATCCACACAAAGATACCAGATAGGCTGGCGGTGGCCTTGAATGAATTGAAGGCAAGCATTTCACAAGGAAACTACCTGCTTACCTAGAAGAAGTACCCAAAAGTATCTCTAGGACTTTAGAGGAGAAAGCATTCGGAAATTGATAGAAAGCCAACTGTATATATCGCTTTAAATATTGAAATAATATAACTGGACTTTCTAAATCCTGAATTTCTTCTTAGAATTTTAAGTTTTCTTGGGAAATCTACATACATAGTGACAAATACTAGGATTAACTCTTCTCGGTATTCTCCTATCCTTAAATGCATGGGACATATCTTGTGTAAGCAGATATAAATATTGGTTTTAATTAACAAATCAGTTTATCTAGGAAAATTACAATTTATCTTGATAAAAGAGATGTAATTAGAATACTCAAATCCTACCAACTACAGATAAGGCAATTCCTCTTGTATTTCATGCTCTACTTCTTATAGTTCGTTAAGCTAACAGAAGCTCTGGATGTGAGCTACCCTACAGGCCCTGGCACAAATTAGATATCCCCAAAATTTTGTTGAATTGATTCATCAGAGTTTAGGCCATTCACAAGGGGCATCTTGATGAGATTAAGCTGATCTACTAAATTCCCATGGTTATAATAATCCTGTATGCTGTAACTACTTGGATAGAAAGCATAAAACTTAGAACTAATACATGAGCATTTTATTGAAATACAGTATAATTTTCTTATTTCTCCTTTGCTTCACACAGTCCAATCCAAGATGTAGCTAAAAGATCATTACCTTGCTCGTACTTGTCAGGCTTTGAATGGAAGTACTACTTCATATTCCTTGAAATTAAATGACATATTGGTTTGGTTTCTAGAAAGTACGCTGTGATGTCTCTGGTGGCCGGTTTTTAATTTTTGTCCGTGAATTCAAGTCATTATAAAGTGAATCAGATAAGAACAAGAAAAAAATGTTGGAAAAACTATCTTGGAATGCTTTTATGAATACCAGGTATTCCCAGTTGGGAGTGTCCAATTGCAGTGTTTATAGGGTGAGTATTTGCATTTCACTGTGAGATTAGGCAAGAATTTAGCAGATCACCAGTGTAGATCTATCATACTTATCACATTAGAAACCAAAAACAGTAAATATATTATCCTTCATATAGCCAGCAAGACCTCCAGGCTTTTTAGGGATTGTCTTAGTTATCTAAAAAAATAAACCTATTGCCATTGAGTCAATTCTAACCCATAGCGACCCTATAGTTATCTAGTGCTACTATAGCAGAATGCCACAAGTGGATGACTTTAACAAACATAAATTTATTTTCTCACAGTTTAGGAGGCTAGAAGTCCGAATTCAGAGAGCTGGCTCTAGGGAAAAGCTTTCTCTCTCTGTTTGTTCTGGAGGAAGATCCTAGTCTCTTCAGCTTCTGCTTCCTGGTTCCTTGGGCATCTTCACGTGTCTTGGCATCTATCTTACCCCATCTCTCCTCTGCTCATTTATTTAATCTCTTTTACATCTCTAAAGAGATTGACTAGAGATACACCCTACACTAATCCTACCTCATTAACATAACAAAGACAACCCAATCCCAAATGGATTATAACCACAGGCAGAGAGGTTAGAATTTTTGGGGAGACATAATTCAATCCATAACAGGGAAATTATTTTTTTAATTAAAATACTAGCCATATTACTAAAATGAAATCTAATTTATGATTATTTGTTTAAAGTATCTGTCACATTAATATTAGTAGTTTAAAGAAGAAATTTGGATGCTAACCAAACTTCTCTGAACCCCAATGTGTTGCCTCTATAAAAACCAGTTGCCGTTAAGTAGATTCTGACTCATGGTGACTACATGTGTGTCAGAGTAGAGCTGTGCTATATAGGGTTTTCAATGGCTGATTTTTTGGAAGTAGATAGCCAGGACTTTCTTCCGAGGCACCTCTGGGTGGTCTTGAATTTCCAACCTTTCGGTTAGCAGCCAAGTATGTTAACCATTTACATCACCCAGGGACTCCATTGTCTCTATAACCAAAGTCAGACTGAGGACAGCCAGTCAGCCATAAGCAGTGCAGGAGCAGCTCTGTCTCAAAAATAGTGCAGCTTTGTGTTTTCAAATGTTACATGACAAGTTAGAGAAGGCTAAGTGATATTTTCAACTGAGTTTAGAGTTTGCTCAGTAAGTTATGAAAATTATATAATTTGGTCTCACCAAGTGAAATACAAGGAAATATTTTTTAACCTTAATTTTTATCTTTTTCCTCTTCCCCTATTCAAGATAAAGTCTAGGCTCCTGACTCCTCTTTAAAGTACCCAAACTTATGTCTCATATAAAGAAACAATAGAAAATTTGTATATGAAGCAGCTTTTTAAAAGTTGTTATGCATGGGCATGTTATTTCTGCTTTCCCAGCAAAATAGCTTTTTGAATATTTCATAGCTATTCCTGAGCTGAGTCAATTTGTTGACATCTGTCTGAGAATAGCGAGAATTTTGTATTTACCTTGTCTCTGTTTTCTAAACTCACACATCTTTAACTTTTTTTTTTTCCTTGTGGAAGATTAGACATACAAAGCTGAATAATTAGTCTCCCTGTCTACCAACGCTGGATAAAATACACAGGAATCAAATCAACTACATCTGTGGAAACAGAGGATGGAGAAGCTCAATATCATCAGTAAGAACAAAGCCAGCGACCAACAGCGGAACAGATTATCAATTGCTCAAATGCAACTTCAAGTTGAAGCTGAAGAAAATTAAAACAAGTCCGCGAGAGCCAAAGTATGACCTTGAGTATATCCCACCTGAATTTAGAGACCATCTCAAGTATAGATTTGACACACTGATCACTAACGACAGAAGACCAGACAAGTTGTGGGATGACCTCAAGAACATCATACATGAAGAAAGGAAAAGGTCATTAGAAAGACAAGAAAGAAAAGACCAAAATGGATGTCAGAAGAGACTCTGAAACTTGCCCTTGAACATCGAGTAGCTAAAGCAAAAGGAAGAAATGAAGTAAAAGATCTGTACAGAAGATTTCAAAGGATGGTTCAAGAAGAGAAAGTAAAGCATTATAATGAAATGTGCAAAGACCTGGAGTTAGAAAACCAAAAGGCAAGAACACACTCAGCATTTCTCAAACTAGAAGAACTGCAGAAAAAATTCAAGCCTTGAGTTGCAGTATTGAAGGATTCTACGGGCAAAATACTGAACAATGCAGGAAGCATCAAAAAAAGATGAAAGGAATACACAGAATCACTGTTCTAAAAAGAATTGGTTGATGTTCAACCATTTCAGGAGGTAGCATATGATCAAGAAGAACCAGTGGTACTGAAGGAAGGAGTCCAAGTTGCACTGAAGGCATTGGCAAAAAATAAGTCTCCAGGACTTGATCAAATACCAACTGAGATGTTTCCATAAACAGATGCAATGTGGGAAGCTTTCACTCATCTATGCTAAGAAATTTGGAAGACAGCTACCTGGCCAACTGACTGGAAGAGATCCATATTTATGCCCATTACCAAGAAAGGTGATCCAACAGAATGCAGAAATTATCGAACAATATCCTTAACATCAAACACAAGTAAAATTTTGCTGAAGATCATTCAAAAGCAGTTGCAGCAGCACATTGATCAACAGGGAACTACAAGAAATAAAGCTGGATTCAGAAGAGGATGTGGATTGAGGGATATATTTGCTAATGTCAGATGGATGTTGCCTGAAAGCAGAGAATACCAGAAAGATGTTTACCTATGTTTTATTGACTATGAAAAGGCATCCGACTGTGTGGATCATAACAAATTATGGATAACATTACAAAGACTGGGAATTCTAGGACACTTAATTATGCCCCTGTGGAACCTGTACATAGACCAAAAGGCAGTTGTTGCAATAGAACTAGGGGATACTGCGTGGTTTAAAATCAGGAAATGTGTGCATCAGGGTTGTATCCTTTCACCATACTTATTCAATCTGTATGCTGAACAAATAATCCAAGAAACTGGACTATATAAAGAAGAACGGGACATCAGTATTGGAGTAAGACTCATTAACTCATTAACTCATAGCCTCCGTTATACAGATGACACAACCTTCCTTGCTAAAAGTGAAGAGGACTTGAGGCACTTACTGATGAAGATCAAAGACTACAGCCTTCAGTATGGATTACATCTCAATATAAAGAAAAATCCTCACAACTGGACCAATAAGTAACATTATGATAACTGGAGAAAATATTGAAGTTGTCCAGGGCTTCATTTTACTTGGATCCACAACCAACGTCCATAGAAGCAGCAATGAAGAAATCAAACGACATATTGTATTGGCCATATCTGCTGCAAAAGACCTCTTTAAAGTTTTAAAAAGCAAAGGTGTCACTTTGAGGACTAAGGTGCGCCTAACCCAACCCATGGTGTTTTCAATTGCCTCGTATGCATAGGAAAGCTGGGCAATGAATAAAGAAGAATTGACGCATTTGAATTATGGTGTTGGCAAAGAAAATTGAATATACCATGGATTGCCAGAAGAATGAACAAATCTGTCTTGAAAGAAGTACAGCCAGAATGCTCCTTAGAAGCGAGGATGGGAAGACTTCATCTCACGTTCTTTGGAGATGTTATCAGGAGGGAACAGTTCACGGAGAAGGACATCATTCTTGGTAAATTAGAGGGTCAATGAAAAAGAGGAAGACCCTCAAGGAAACTGATTGACACAGTGGCTGCAACAATGGGCTCAAACACAACAACGATTGTGAGGATGGCACAGGACTGGCCAGTGTTTCATTCTGTTGTATATAGTGTCACTATGAGTCGGAATTAATTCAACAGCACCTAACAACAACAGTCTATCCATTTTGTGGTGCAGTTGTCCTTGAATACTGTGTTCTAGCAAAGAGCTTTAATGAAAACTTTAACAACAAAAGTTACAAAGCATACCACTCAAAAACAAAATCTAAGATGCGGTACATAATTATAAACAAAAAGAAACGTGTACACACCGTCATGTATGCACATACATACATATACACACATTCTAAACTGGGAACACTGTCCAGAAAAAGTCAAGTGATAGTGGAGGAAGAGTGTGCAAGTGTGGGGAAAGGGGGCAGTGAAGTGTATGGTGATACAATACAGACTTAAAATCTGAAAAATAGTATTCAGGTAGTAAAAATAAACCTATCTATGTTGCTTGGAATGATATGCACAAAATTGAATTTAAGTTAAATAGTGTTTGATGCCAGGGTTGTACTACCTATTATACATTAATTATTTCCAAAGTACCTGTGTTCAAACAAGTCCACTTCATGAATCCTGCCCTCACAAGGACTACACCACACCACTCAGCAATAGCATGTAGTGGAAAGGCTGCTAGACTAGGAATCAGAAGCCTAGGATTCTATTCTAGATGGGAAACTGACTGCTTAGATGACCTTGAATAAGTTACCTTACCAAACTGTGCTTTAGTTCTCTTCTTTATCAAGCAGACAGAAATATTTTGAGATTTAAATAATATGAAAAACACTTTAAATACTATGAAATGAAGTACAGACTGCAGACTGAAAAAAATATATATATATTTAGACAGAATGTATAGAGCATAAAAGTCTTCAAGTCAGAATTTTCAACATGTCTTTGTAACCAAAAAAACCAAACCCATTGCCATCGACTCTATTCCGACTCATAGCAACACTATAGTCAGCATAGAACTGCCCCATAGGGTTTCCAAGGAGCGGCTGGTGGACTCAACTGCCAACCTTTTGGGGTTAGCAGCTGTAGCTCCTAACCACTGCTCCACGATCTTTGTATATGTATGTACATATTCTCATATACATATTATGTATACATTTACATTTGTATATATTTGATATATATGATAATTGAAGTGTTGTTACTCACATACTACATATACGTGTGTGTATATATATGTGATAATTGAAGTGTTGTTACACACATACTATGTATGTGTGTGTGTGTGTGTATATATATATATATCATAATTGAAGTGTTGTTAGCTGCCATCAAGTTGGCCCCCAACTCGTGGCAGCACCATGCACAACAAAACAAGACATTGTCCAGTCCTGCTCCATTCTCATAATTTGTTGTGGACCAGACTATTGTGATTCATAAGATTTTCATTTGCTGATTTTCAGAAGTAGATCACCAGGCCTTTCTTCCTAGTCCATCTTAGTCTGGAAGCTCCACTAAAACCTGTTCAGTTTCATAGGAGCATGCAAGCCTCCACTGACAGATGAGTGGTGGACTGTGGATAAGGTGTATTGGCTGGGAATCAAACCCAAGCTCCTGCTTGGAGGGTAAGAATTCTACTACTGAACAACCAATGCCTCACTGAAGTGTAGATCTTAGAAATATTTACAATAATCCTAGCTAAGCAATGGTAGATTGAATATATTTTCAATATGGAACAGTCATGGAAAGGCCAAGCTCATTCTTATTTATTTTTTATTAAGTATATGATATTCTGGAAACCCTGATGTGTAGTGGTTAAGAGCTACGGCTGCTAACCAAAAGGTCAGCAGTTCAAATACACCATGCGCTCCTTGGAAATCCTATGGGGCGGTTCTACCCTGTCCTTTAGGGTCACTATGAGTCAGAATCGACTCAACAGCAACGGATTTTTTTTTTTAGTTTGTATGATAGTCTAAGTTTTTTTTTTAATATCAAAAATAACAAGCAAAATAATTCTTCTGTTTCTCACACACAAGGTCAAATAAATTCAAGTTATGGGGCAATATCAGAGAAGCAATTATAAGGTGCCTATTAAATCAAAATAATGAGTAGCTGAAATAAGAGAGAACATTAATTGCAAATAATTAGATCATATAGGATGGAAACTTTGTGAGTCATAAAGATGTGTGCTTTTTCTATTAAGTAAAGTCTTCCATCAGAGCAATAACCTTAAATCCTTAGCTAACAAGCTAGCATGTCGGTGAAGTGGAAGATTATGTGTTTTGTTTATGTGTGTTTGTGTATGTCTGGTGATTTATCAACCATTTATGAGCAACAATGAAATGATTTTCTTTCCCTTCTCTAAATCTTTTTGGAGTCAAAAATGGTAGGGTAGAGAAAACATAACAAAATAAAATAGACTCAAATTATTTAGTGTAGCAGTATATGATAGTATTCCAATTCTAAACTTAATGACAATAAGAACCCAAAACCAAACCCATTGCTGTGGACTCGATTCCAACTCATAGCAACCCTACAGGCAGGGTAGAACTGCTCATAGGGTTTCCAAGTTTTGGTTAGCATTTGAGCTCTTAACCACTGCACCACCAGGGCTTCCTTGGTGACAATAATGGCTAGAAATCTAGTGACTATAAAGTACACATTTAATGTCTATAACAATGTATCTATAACACAGTTAGTGCTAAAGACACTATTTCTTTAATGGTGAGATTAAATTACCCCTGGAGGTGGCTAGGTCTGTGGGTAACCCATTGATTATCAATGTTGATCAAATTTACCATCTGGAACAAAGTTGTGTGATCAATAAATATTTATTGAATCTGAGAAGGATGGAAGGAAAGAGGATAGAAAAAGAAAGGAAGGGAGAAAAAGTTAACAGTATATTATAAATTTAAAAAGAATTCCTTAGAAACTTAAGACAAATTGTAGTTAAGTATATAAATATTCTAATATCATTTCAGATACTTATGACCTCAGTAAGCATTGTAGTAATCTTAAAGTATGCTTGTTGATAGAATCAACTTACTATAATAAAACCTGTTATCTAGGTATTTTTGTGCTTGGTTTACAACAAACAGACAAATGGTTAGAAAAACAATGGGTATCAGGAGTATAATATTTGTAAAAATGGCTTGGAAGCAGAGTCTGACCTCCTCTAACTTCACAACTGGGCAGGAGAGTCAAGATCAACAGCTCAAGGCTGATTCCTATGAGGCGGAGGTCAGACACGCCTCCTCTCTCAGCCATTTTTACCAATTCCGACACCAACCATCCCTCTCACGGCACTCTCTACTTCTCTGCTGGGTTCAATAATTCATTATAATGGCCACACAGAACTCACAGACAATACTCACAATTATGGGGTTTATTAGGCAAGTAACAGTTACAATTTAGGCTCACAAACACTCAGGATATAGTTCTTCCATCAGAACAGCTTCTTCTCAGCCATGCTTGCACGCCTCTCCCTGGCCCTAGGCCTCTGCCCAGAGACACTCAACTTTCTCTCTCCATAGGCTGGGAAGCCCACCATGCTGTCTCCTGCTGCTGGGCTTCTCCTGCTGGGTTTCTCCTGGCAGGTCTGTCCTGCCACTGTTTCTAACCATCTTCAGGGCTACAGCTCACGCTCTTTCTCTGTCTTCTGGTCCCAGGAGCCTCCCAGCTCAGGGACTCCGGTCCCCAGGATGCGCCGGCTCCTGGCTGTCCTCCCCTGGTGGTGGTAGTATTCGCTCTTTCTCACCTCTGGGGTGGCTCATTTCAAGCCCAGCATGATGGCAAAACTGACCAATCCCTTTGATGGGCCACAATTACCCTATCATACAGTCTCACTCAATCGCTTGGGTGAGAGTTACAAGACCACACAAAAGTGATCCATCACATGGCAATATTAAAAAAAAAATAGTAGTCTCGGTATTTCTTTTGGGTCAGTAAATATTCAATTCAGTGTTTTCTACCTCTTCATTGCTCATTCCTCATGATGAGAATGAAGACCCCTGAAGCATTTCAAGATCTTAAATTGTCAAGGAAAGTCTCAGCATTTTTTGCTTCTTAAGACAAGGAAATACACAAACAAAGATATATTTACAACAATCTGAAAATGTTTTTGCAAACCCTACAAGAAGAATATTCAAGTAAAACAGAAAAGCTCAATTCTGAAGTACAATAGTTAACCAATTATTTCATTACATCTAAAAACTAGCACATTCTGTGGGAAAAGACTCCACACATTTTGACATATTTCATGGTAGTTTCACATTCTAAAGCATTTGCTATTACTTTAGTAATTGCAATATTTTATTTATAGTTTCAATGCTATAAAAAGAATTAGTGTGCTGAATTAAATAATTTCTTAAGAATAATTTCATTATACGTGGATAGCTGTTTCCATTAATCTATTGAGCTATAACGGGAATATTTAATGTTCCTGTACTTTCTATAATAATGATTAATTTAGTCAGTTAAGGAATATTATTTTTCAAATATCAAGAATAATACCCCTTAAGTGTGGTCTAGATACTCGAAAACTGTTAAGCTACCTCAGTAACGTGTTCTCTTCCATGGAGACCAAGAATTCCCTTCTCTCTAACTGTAGAATCCCATTCTACTCCCGGCTGCTGCTGTGTTTTGGTTGTAGTGTTTTGTTTTTCCCCTTCCACTTCTGACTTGTCTCTTTTTAAGTCTGGGCTGCCAGAAGAGACAGGTGGTGCATGAAGGTTACTTAAAATGGTGCCAATTTTAGCTCCACAGCAAACACAGGTCAAATCAAATGGAAACTGATGCCAGGGTGGAAGAAAAGAGAGTTAGAAATGGGCATGATCTGTTTCCATCCTTCATGTGTATTTTAGGGTTTTCTCTTGTTCTGCCTGGATAAACAATAGAGACTTCTGAAATTTAGATTAATAAATTAAATTATTGATATAGTCCGTGCCAGGCACCATGATACTGCATCTAATTTTGTCCTCTATAACAATTTGGTGAAGAAGTTTTTTTTTTTTTTATTATACTTCAGGTGAAGGCCTACAGAACAAATAGTTTCTCATGCAAACAGTAGTACACATGTTGTTTTATGACATTGGTTAACAACCCCACAACATGTCAACCCTCTAACTTCTCAACCTTTTTTTTGGTGAAAATACACATAGACAAAGATACACCATTTCAAAAATTTCTACATGCACAGTTTAGTGACATTGACTATGCTCTTCCAATTGTGCCATTATTCTCACTTAAGATGAAGGCTTACAGAACAAAATAGTTTCTCATTTAACAGTTACTACACATGTTGCCCTATGACAATGGTTAACAATCTCACAACACATCAACAATATCCTTACTCAACCTTGGGTTCCCTATCACCAGCTTCCTTGTCCCCTTCTGCCTTCTGGCCCTTGTCACTGGACTCCTGTACCTCGTTAGCCTCATTTGGTTTTATGGGGCTGTCCACTCCCAGGCTGAACAGTGAACCTCGGAGGTAACTTCACCACTGAGCTAAAAGGGTGTCCGGGAGCCATACGCTCGGGGTGTCTCCAGTCTCCTTTAGACCAGGAAATCTGCTCTTTTTTTTATGAGTTAGAATTATGCTGTACATCCTTCTCCAGCTCTGTGCAGAACCCTCTGTTGTGATCCTGGTCAGAGCAGTCAGTGGTGGTAGCCGGGCACCATCTAGCTGTACTGGACTCAGTCCGGTGGAAGCCTTGGTAGCTGTGGACAATTAGTCCTTCGGACTAATCTTTTCCTTCTATCCTGTTCTCTTCATTCTCCCTTACTCCCAAAGGGGTGAGACCAGTGGAGTATCTTAGATGGCCGCTCACAGGCTTTTAAGACCCCAGACACTACTCACCAAGGTAGAATGTAGAGCATTGTCTTTATAAGCTGTGTCGTGCCAATTAAGCCAGATGTTCCCCGAGGAAGAAGCTATTTTTATAGACATTTTACAGATGAGGTATCTGAGGTTTAGAGTAGAGAAGTGGCCTGCCCAAGGTTGCATATAGCTAAAGAGTGACAAAGCCTAGATAATAATAGAGCAGAACTTCTCAAATAGGGGCAATTTTGACCCCCAAGGGACATTTGGCAATGTCTGGAAACATTTTTAATTTTTATAGCTGGGGTAGGGGTACTACTGGCATCTGGTATGTAGAGGCAAGGGATACTGCCTAACATTCTGCAATATACAGACAGTCCCCATAACAAATAATCATTCAGCTCAAAGTGTCAATAGTGCTGAGTTTGAAGAATCCTGAAATATAGGTATTCAAACTCTACAATCCGTGTTCTCCTTATTGCAACACAGTTCTCTTCAGAGACTAATAATGAAAACATCAAAGCAATAACATGGAACATAGTATTTGAGATATATATAGGATACATTAAGAAGGATGGCCTGGTCCAAGACTCCAAACAGAAAATTAAAAAATGGAGAACTATTACATCATAATTTATACAATACATTTATGAAGTCCTCAGCATGTTGTCTGGGGATAGGTGAAGATGAGCAATTGCAAGTTAGCCCTTATATTCAAGTGAAAAGAGAACCTGGTGTATGTGCATGTATATATATACTTGTATAAATAGAAAAATAACTATATAGGTAGCATATGCTAAGTCCTATCATGAAGTGGGTAGCAAACAATAAACATAACATTTAAAGAGCGCTTACTATGTGCCAAGTGTACCTATGATGTAGATACAATTGTCATCTCATTTTACAATGAAGAAACTGAAGTTCAGAAATCTTAAATAACATTCAATCACATATTAAGTTGTAGAGCTGATATAAACTCAGTCATCTAGATCCAGAGTCTGTGGTCTTAATGATTATGATATATCTATAGTGCTACAGGCTGCAACGAGAGTTCAGAGGTAAGACACTTCTCTCCAAAGGATGCACTAATTCAAGTGAGGTTGTAGGAAAGGGAGACTCGAATAAATTTAGAGTAGGAAGGTATTTCAGATAAATGTGAAAGGCTAGGAGCTAGAAAGGTCCTTGTTGTATATGGGAGACACTGGCTTAAGTGGAGATACTACATGATTATATAGTGAGAAATATAACTGCAGAGGGTCCGAAAGCACAAGGCATATACTCAGCAAGTAGTCTCACTTTTACATCAATGAAAAGTCAAGATCTTCCAGTGTAACCTACTTGGTCCTCATTTTCCAGTACCTCAGAACTTCAATATATTTTCCCATTGGTTTTTCCCTCCTTAACAAGGCTGATCCTTCCACATGTACTCTAGATGAATGATTCTCAAACTTCAGTGTACATAAGAATTGGGTGAAGGGTAAAGAGTTTGTTAAACACAGATTCCAAAGCCTCACCCACAGAGATTCTGTAGCTGTAGGCCTGAGGTGGGGCCTGAGAATTAGCATTTCTATCAAGCTCTCAGGTGATGCTTGGTCTACCATCTGTGGACCATACTTTGCATCGCACTGCTTGAATTTCATCTCCCCTGCCTCCTCTGAAATCTTGTCTTTCCAAAGATCCTTCCTCCGAGAAACACAGGATGTAGGAATTCACAGACTGTGCTGAGTTCATCACTGTGTACTCAGAGCCTAGCATAGTGTCCAGCAGAAAAAAATATACTTGAATATATATGTGCCAAAATAATTCATTTTTTTTTCTAGGAGCTCTTTCCCTGCTGTGTGCATACATATTTGGGTCTCTCTGTCCAAATAAAAGTATCCTTTTGATCTCACTACCATCTCAAGCTCCTGCACTAAACTGTATTAAGGTCAAGTTTTTATTGCCAGGGAGTCCCTGGATGGTGCAGATGGTTAATGTGCTTGGCCCCTAACTGAAAGTTTAGAGGTTCAACTCTACTCAGAGGTTACTCAGGAGAAATTTGGCAATCCACTTCCCCCAAATCAGTCATTTTGTTGTGTAGTGTCTAGGGTCTTAAAATCTTGCAAGCAGCCATTCAAAGCACAACAATTGGTCTCTATTTGCCTGGAGCAACAGAGGAAGAAGGAGAGTCAGAGACAGAAGGAGGAAATGGAATATGTGGCTAATTGCATCCGTGAAGAACTGCCTCCTTTGCCATGAGACCAGAAGAACTTGATGGTGCCCAGCTACCATTACAGAGCATTTTGATCAAAAATTGTATAAGAGAATCCTGGTCAAAGGAGAGAAAATGCAGACCAGAATACCAAAATCTCAGGGAATACAGATTTTCTGGAGCCTTGGAGGCCGAATGAGCCCCTGAAATTATTGCCCTAAGATAATCCTTAAACCTTGAACAATGTCTGCCTTGAGCATTATGTTCTTTTTTTAAAAAAATTTTATATTGTACCTTAGATGAAGGTTTACAAAACAAATAGTTCCTCATTAAACAGTTAGTACACATATTGTTTTATGACAATGGTTAACAACCCCACGACATGTCAACATTGACCCTTCTCAACCTTGGGTTCCCTATTACCAGCTTTCGTGTCCACTCCTGCCTTCTGGTTCTTGTCCCTGCACTGTTGTGCCCCATTAGTCTCATTTTGTTTTATGGGGCTGTCTAATCTTTGGCTGAATGGTGGACCTCAGCAGTGACTTCATTGCTGAGCTTAAAGGATGTCTGGGGGCCATACTCTTGAGGTTTCTCCAGTCTCTGTCAGGCCAGTAAGTCTGGTCTTTTTTGTGAGTTAGAATTCTGTTCTACATCCTTCTCCAGCTCTGTCCAGAACCCTCTGTTGTGATCCCAGTCAGAGCAGTAAGTGGTGGTACCGGGCACCATCTAGTTATACTGGTGGAGGTCATGGTAGTTGCGGTCTATTAATCCTTTAATCTTTTCCTTGTATTTTGTTTTCTCCCTTGCCCCTGAAGGGGTGAGACACGTGGATCTTAGATGGCTGCTCACAGGCTTTTAAGACCCCAGACGCTACGCACCAAGGCAGAATGTAGAACATTTTTTTTTATAAACTGTGTTATGCCAATTGAGCTAGATGTTCCCCAAGACCATGGTCCCCATGGCCCTCCACCCAGCAATTCAGTCCCTCAGGGAGTTTGGATGTGTCTATGGAGCTTCCATGACCTTTCCTTGTGCAAGTTGTGCTGACTTCCCCAGTACTGTGTACTGTCTTACCCTTCACCAGAATTACCACTCAGCTGTTGTCTATTTAGCATTCCCCCCCACCCCACCCATCCCTTGTAAACAAAGATTGTTTCTTTTTGTGTGTAAATTTTTTCATGAGTTTTTACAGTAGAGGTCTCATACAATATTTGTTCTTTTGTGATTGACTTATTTCACTCAGCATAATGTCCTCCAGTTTCATCCATGTTATGAGATGCTTCACAGATTCATCATTGTTCTTTATCATTGCATAATACTCCATTGTGTGTATGCACCATGGTTTGTTTATCCATTCGTCTGTTGATGGGCATCTAGGTTGTTTCTTTCTTTTTGCTATTGTGAACAATGCTGCCATGAACATGGGTGTGCATATGTCTATTCATGTGACGGCTCTTATTTCTCTAGGATATATTCCTGGGAGTGGGACTGCTGGATCATATGGTATTTCTATTTCTAGCTTTCTAAGGAAGTGCCATACCATTTTCCAAAATGGTTGTATCATGTTGCATTCCCACCAGCAGTGTGTAAGAGTTCCGATCTCCCTGCAGCACCTCCAACATTTGTTATTTCCAGTGTTTTTGATTCCTGCCAGTAATGCTGGGGTGAGATGGTATCTCTTTGTGGTTTTAATTTGCATTTTTCTAACGGCTAGTTATCGCGAGGATTTCCTCATGTGTCTGTTGGCCACTTGAATGTCTTCTTTGGTGAAGTGTCTGTTCATTTCCTTTGCCCATTTTTAATTGGATTATTTGTCTTTTTGTTGTAGAGGTGTTGGATTTCCTTGCAGATTTTAGAGTTTAGACCTTTTATCTGACTTGTACTGTCCAAAAATTTTTTCCCAGTCTATAGATTCTCTTTTTACTCTTTTGGTGAAGTCTTTTGATGAGCATAAGTGTCTAATTTTTAGAAGATCCCAGTTATCTAGCTTATCTTCTGGAGATTGTGTGTTGTTGGTTATGGTTTGTATCCTGTTAATGCCGTGTATTAGGGCCTCTAGCATTGATCCTATTTTTTCTTCTATGACTTTATAGTTTTGGGTTTTATATTTAGGTTATTGATCTATTTTGAATTAGTTTTTGAATATGGTGTGAGGTATAGGTCCTGTTTCATTTTTTTTGCAGATGGACATCCAGTTTTGCAGCACCATTTGTTAAAAAGACTGTCTTTTCCCCATTTGATGGACTTTGGGCCCTGGTCAAAGACCAGGTGTCCGTAGGTGGATGGATTTACATCTGAGTCCTCAATCCTGTTTCACTGGTCAATGTATCTGTCATTGTACCAGTACCAGGCTGTTTTGACTACCACAGCTGTATAGTAGTTTCTGAGGTCAGGTAGTGTGAGTCCTCCCATTTTCTTCTTCTTCAATAGTGCTTTACTTGTTTGGGGCTTCTTCCCTTTCCATATAAAGTTAATGATTAGTTTTTCCATCTCTTTAAAGAATTTTATTTGTATTTCAATTGGGATTGCATTGTATTTGTAAATTGTTTTGGGTAGAATTGTCATTTTCACTATGTTGAGTCTGCCTATCCATGAGCATGGTATGTTTTTCCATTTATGTAGATCCCTTTGGGTTTCTTGCAGTAGTGT
>NW_004443972.1:18810241-18828851 GCF_000243295.1 Trichechus manatus latirostris
AATTTTTTGATTCCATCTCTGATTTCTTCTATTACCCAGTGATGTGTAAGCAGGGTGTTATTCAGTTTCCATGTAATTGATTTTTTTCCTTGTTCTTCCTGTTGTTAATTTCTACCTTGATGGCATTGTGGTCAGAGAAGATACTTTGTATTATCTCAAAATTTTGGATCTTGTTGAGGATTGCTCTCTGTCCTAATATGTGGTCTATTCTGGAGAACTTTCCATGAGCACCGGGAAAGAAGGTGTACTTTGCAGCTGTTGGGTGGAGTGTTCTATATATTTCTATGAGAACAAGTTGGCTGATTGTGTCCTTTATGTCTTCTGTATCTTTGTTGACTTTCTGGATGTTCTGTCCTTTACCAAGAGGGGCGTGTTGAAGTCTCCTACTATCTTTTGGAACTGTCAATCTCTCTTTTCAGTGCTGTTAGAGTCTGTTTTATGTAGTTTGGAGCCTTGTCATTGGGTGCATAGATGTTTATTATGGTTATGTCTTCATGATGTATTGTCCCCTTAATCATTATATAGTGTCTTTCTTGTCTTTTATGGTGGATTTTGTTGTAAAGTCTATTTTATCTGAGATTAGTATTTCCACTCTTGCTCTTTTTTAGTAACAACTGTTTGCTTGATATATATTTTTTTCCATCCCTTGATTTTTAATAAATTTATGTCTTTGTTTCTAAGGTGTGTCTTTTCTAGACAGCATATTGATGGATCTTGATTTTTTTTATCCATTCTGTCACACTCCATCTTTTTATGGGTGCATTGAGGCTATTTACATTCAGTGTAATTATTGATAGATGTGAGTTTATTGCTATCATTTTGTAGTGCTTTTTTTGTGGTTCTGACATTTTCTTTGTTCCTCTTACTCTCCTGTGCTGAATTCCTTTTGTTTGTGGATTTTTTTCATTATTTTTGCTTTTGTAGATTTTGTTTTTACTGAGACTTTATGTTTTTCTTCTTTATTTTGATAAGTAGGTTTGTTAACTTTCTTTGTGGTTACAGTGAAATTTACCCTTAACTTCCTAGGTTTGAGCTAGTCTATTATTATTTCTTATCACCTTGCCTTCATCTCTATTAGAAGGTTCTATACCTACACCATTTATTCCCTTTTATAGTTCTGATATTGTTGTAATTTACAGATTAACCTCTCTTGTTCCCTGTTGTAATTCTTTTGGTTTTGGATAGTCCTTGAGAGTTCATTTCCTAAGTTGGTATCTGGCTGGTATGATCCTGTGTCCTAGATTCAGCCTGTGGTCTGATGTTGTTTTTTCTCAGATCAAAGGACTACCTTTAACAATTCTTGTAAGTTGGGTTTCGTTGTTTGATAGTTCCTTAATTTCTATTTATATGGAAATGTCCCAATTTCACCATCATATTTGAACAAGAGTTTTGCAGGATGTATTATTCTTGGCTAACAATTTTTTCTTTCAAGGTTTTATATATGTCATCCCATTGTGTTCTTGCCTGCATGGTTTCTGCCGAATAATCCAAGCTTAGTCTTATTGTTTCTCCTCTGTATGTGACTTTTTGTTTTTCTCAAGCTGCTCTCAGGATTCTTTGTTTGTCTTTGGTTTTGGTAAGTGTGTTTATGATATGCCTGGTGATTTTCATTTGGGGTCTATCCTATATGGGGTTCATTGAGTTTCTTGGATGGCCAGCTTTTCATCTTTCATGATACTGGGAAAGTTTTCTGTCAGCAGTTCTTCAATGATCCTTTCTGTGTTTTCTGTTTTCTCCTCCTGTTCTGGAACTCCAATCGCTCGAAAATTTTTGCTTTTGATCTTTTCCCACATAATTCTCAATATTTCTTTGTTTTTCTTCATTCTTTTTTCTGATTTTTCCTCAAACAGAGTTGTATCCAAGTGTTTGTCTTCAGTTTTCCTTATTTTATCTTCAACTGTTTCAAACCTGCTCATCAGCCCTTCTATGTCACTGTCCATTTCTGGAATCTTGTTGTTTACCTTTTAGTTTTATAATTGTTTTTGTATTATTTCTAGTTGTGAATTTGTTTTAGCATTTTGTTCCTGTATTATTTTCCTGAATTCTTCCATTTTTTTCTGTATTTTCCATGAATTTGTCTATTTTTTCCTCATTTTTGTCTGCTTTTTGCTTCAACTCTTGGATAGTTCTGAATATTAAAGATTTCAATTCCCTATCAAGTAGTTCTAGTGCATTTTTTTCTACTGGAAAGTCATATGGTGTTTTATTTTGGATGCCTACTGGAAACTTCCTGTCCTGTTTTTGTAAATGTATTGATATTGTCTGCTGTCTTTGGGACATTCAGTTGTTATTTTCCTCATTTATTGATGGTAGATTTGTTTGTTTAGTCCCGGTTTTTCGTTTTATTTGGTTATGTCTGAGCAGGCAGGCTGTGCCTTCTTTGTTGTTTTCCCATCTGTAGGCATGATACTTTTCACCTCCTTCTCCAATGGACAAGGTCACTTTCTGAGGTATGTTACAGCAGGGCAGGTCCAGCTGAAGGGGAATTGCTGGGATGGGTTGTTTGTGGCACGTACTAGGGCCGATAGGGCAGGCTGGGAATCAGTGCACGGCAGGTTCCAGTAGGCCATTCATGTGCTGCTTGGGGTTGTGATGTTCAGTGTACTGTGCAGGGTGGCAGGAAGGAGGGGGTAGATTGTGATATGTGGAGCTAATATTGGTGTGGGAAATATGATAGAGAGGAGAGAGGAACAGGAGACAAAAACATACAAACAAGAAAAAAGAGTGTTAAGGGAGCTTCCCATTGGAGTGGAGAGATGAGAGACTGATAAATGGAGAAAAACAAACAGAAAAAGGTTAAAAGAAAAAAATGCATAAATAAAAATTAGAAAAAAAGAAAAGCCCCCAGTGATCCCACCAGTGCGGCTGTGAGGATTGGGGAAGTTGCTCCCAGGTTAAGAAGAACAGCCTAGCTAGAAGGGGTAGAGGTGTCACACAGCACCAGGTATTCAGGAGACAGGAAGAGAAGGTAAGTATAGAGAGATGAGAAACTGAGAAATGAAGAAAGACGAAAAGGGTGAAAGAGAGAGAAGAAAACAAAACAAAGATATAAAATTTAAAAAAAAGAAAAAAGAAATGCTCTCAGGGATCCCACTGCATGTCTGTGCAGAGTAAGGGAGTAGCTCCCAAGCCACGCAGTACTGCCCTGCTAGAAGTTGCTCTCAAGCCAAGAAAAGAAAAAGAGAACAAACAAAACAGAACAAATCAGAAGAAACAAACAAACAAAAAAGCCTCGGGGATTCTACCAGTTTGGGTGCATGGGCAGGGAAGCAGTTTCTCAGTCGAGCGGTGTTTTGCAGCATTTCAGGAAGAAGCAAAGATAGCACACGGAGCCAGGTATTTGAGAGAAAGGAGGGGGAGGTTGCGAGAGGTAAGGAAGGAATCAAAAGCAGAAAAAAGCAACACCAGCAGCCAACAAATGGCACTCAGGGAGCCGGCCAGTGTGGGCAGGTGGAATCCAAGCGTTATCGGGTTAAAGCCAGTGCTTCCTGGCCAAGAGACTGTGGCCGCAGGAAGTAGAGGAGGCCGAGTGGGGGTGAAAAAGGGTGGGGGTGGGAAAGATTATATCGCTGGTTACCAGTTGTTCTGTCTCCTCCTGGAAGCTCCGTGAAGCTGTTTTCTCGTACCCCCGTTCGCTGATTTCCAACAGGAGTCCAAGATGGCAGATCCATGCTATGTTAGCTGATAGGGGACCTTTGCATGTATCTCTCCTTGCTGTCTGTTCTCTGTCAGTTTCTTATTCCATTTGGTGCTTGGTTGACTTCTTTATCTCTTCATTTGATGCTTAGGGTTTCAGGAATGACGTTTGTCTCTGTTCGACTTAGTTTTTCGGATTTTTGTTGTAGAGAGATGGCATGGTGCTTCTGTCTATAGTGCCATGTTGCTTGGAAGTCCTCACATTATGCTCTTTTAAGATCTTTCTGTATGGGATCAAATTGACAACAGCAATTTGAGAGATTAGATAGGAACCTTAGAAGACAGTAAGTTTATGTTAATTCAGGAGGATGGTTGCACAACTCAATGTAATCAATGTCACTGAATTGTACATGTAGAAACTTGAATTGGTGTATGTTTCTGCTGGCTATATTCTCAACAACAACAAAAAATAAAATAAACTTTTAAAAAAAATCAGTCATTGAAAACTCTATGGAGCACAGTTCTGCTCTGACGTGCATAGGGCCACCATGAGTTGGAATTAACTTGACAGCAAGTGGTTTTGGGTACTGGTTCTATTGTCAGAAACTGAGTTACGAAAATTTTTGGTTTTTAGAACTTTTAAATTTTGGAATTGTAACTAGGTACTGTAGACTTGCATAGCATAGTGGTTCCATCACTTAATTATATTAGATTCCTAGGGCTTCTGTAACAAAGTATCACAGATTGGATGGTTTAAAACAAGAGAAATTTATTGTCTTACAGTTCTGGAGGCTAGAAATATGAATTCCTGGTGTCAGCTAGTTCATGCTGTCTCCTAAGGCTCTAAAGGAAGGTCCTTTCTTGTCTCTTCTAGCTTCTAGCAGCACAGGTGTTCCTTGGCTTATGATTGTATAACTCCAATTTCCACCTCTGTCTTCACATGATAGTTTTCACTCTCTGTGTCCGTCTATGTCTTTTCTCTTTTTATAAGGACATCAGTCATATTGGATTAAGGGCCACCCTACTCTAGTATAACCTTATGCTAACTAATTACGTATGCAAACATCCTATTTACAAATAAGGTCACATTTACCAGTACCAGGGGTTAGAACTTCAACATATTTTTTGGGGGAACACAACTTAACTCATAACACTGTGAATTTTGGGAAAGTTTCTCAATCTTTCTGTGCCACATTCTCATCATTAAAGTGAGGATAACACTAATACATACCTCATAGAGTTATTATTAGGGAAAATAGTGTTAAATACGAGAACATGCTTGGCACAGAGGAAGTGCCCAGCATAGAGTCAGTGCCATGTACAGGGAAACTGATAAACTATTTTGTCTAGTTTCTGGTATTAACGAGCCCCTAATCAAGTACTTCCCAGAGAGACCGGGATGTCAGAGAAGGAACTGTATTTTAGGGAGTTGTTTACCTCACTGTACAATTGCAACTGTGTGAGCAGATGAGCTCTCTGAGGGAAGCATGATAGAAGGATGCTATTTGTCAAGAATCAAGTGCTGGGGTGGACCAGGGAGGGAAGTCCAAGAAGCAATCAGAAAGTCACAGGGAGAACAAGGAACTTAAGTTGTCTCTAAACTTTGATAGAATGAATAGTAATGAAGAAAGGAAGAAAGAAAATAAAATGAAGCAAAACAAAGTATAAAAGGAAAGCATCAAAGTTAAAGACAGGAAAAGGGATTTTTAAAATACCTTAAAAGGATCTCAGTTTGACAGAACGTGCTTTATTTCTGTAGGACTTGCTTTTCAGAATCAAATATTTGTCAAGCATCACCTTTCTGCCAGTCACATTCTCATGAATGTCTCTTTGACACATATGGGCACCAGTAAAGTAGGTATTATTATCCCCAATTTTAGATATGAGAAACCGAGGCTGAGAGGTTAAATAAAATACCTAATACCTAAATAATGCTTCTTATTCTGTCTTTTTTCTATAATTTTAGATGAAAAACAAGTAGCCCAATTATAATTTTTCACTTTATCCATTCAACAAATATTTATTGATTAAACACCATATGCAAAAACTTAGGCTGCGTGCTGAGAATACAATGGTGAGCATGGCAAACATACTCTCTGCCTTCATGAAGTTTTCATACTAGAAAAAACAATCAACAAACAAATAAAATAATATATAGAACACTATACATTGTTGTAAGGAAACAAATCGGGTGCTGTGATAGAGTGAGAGGATAGCTGATTTTGCTATAATGGTCAGAAACAACGTTCCTGAGAAGATGAACCTTGCATAAGTGTCTGCCAGACAAATATAAGATAAAAGAGTATTTCAGGAACAAGGAACAAAATGTGCAAAGGTACCGATATGGGAAAAAGCATAACTTATTTGTTGAACTAAAGTTGGCCAATACAGCAAGTAAATTAGGTTGATGTGGTAGATGGAGTTACTGGCTCCAATTATTCATCTCTATATTCTCATCTTCTGTCATGTAATTTTGCATTATTTCCACAAAAGGCAGAGTATACTTTCACACTTCTTGACTTTGGACAAAACTGTGTAACTTCTTTGGCCAATGGGATATGAATGGAGTGGCAGTATGCAAATTCTGAATCTAGACCTTATGAAGCATTGTGTGTTTTGATTGCCCCCTTGCACCTCTGCCAACTCCATGAGAAGAACATGCTCTGTCTAGCCCCCTAGTACAAGAAGGATGAGAGACACACAAAGCAAAGCTTCCTGGCTGATAACCGACCTTCAGATTGAAGCAAAGGTGCCCAGCTGAGTCTGCCTAGACCACCTAACCTCCAGTCCATGTGTGCATGAACAAACCCATTTGAGATCAACAGAGCCTCTTCAGTCAATTCACATTCATGTGAGAAATAAATGCTTATTGTTATACACCACTGGAGTTTTCAGTTGTTTGTTATAGGGCAACACTTGGCCAATATAGTTGACAAAGTAGGTAAGATGAAAGTAGGCCTCATAGAAAATGGCAACATGTTCTGATGAGGCAGAAATGCATATCAAGTTACAGTGACCAGGGAGATAAGGGGGGAAAAAAGAATGTGGTGTCATGGAAGCCAAGATAGAAAAGTTATTATAAAGGAGGAATGTTCAACTACGGCAACCTAAGTCCAATGAGTGAAATAAAGACTGAAAAATGTCCCTTAAATTGGAAAATATCGTTGACCTTGACAAAGGTGATTAAATTGAAAGGTAGACAGAAAGTCCAGAATCGATTGGGATGAAGAGTTAATGGAAGATGAAGAAGTAAAGATTTTATTTATAGGCAACTCTTTCCTCAGGAGGTATATTTGCTCTTGGTTTTAAAAAAGACACATCTTTCTTCCAACACATAATACAGTAATTAGTGTCTCGCCATGTTGCTTGAATTTAAATTCAATAGTACTTTAAATTTCTTAAAGAGTCTAAGTGGTTTCTTAAAAGAGTGTACCTGTCACTGCCAAACAAAACCTTTTAAATTATTAAGCAGATATTCAGAGCAAGTCATATTAAAAATACTATATTCTGTGTGAAAATATTTTGTACATTAAAAAAAAATCACAATATATATAAATGTTAGTAAAACTAATTCAATTTGTGTAATAATGAAGAAAGCTTGATACAAATTGGTGTTGTTGTTGTTAGGTGCTGTCGAGTTGGTTTTGATTTATAGCAACCCTGTGTACAACAGAATGAAATACTGCCAAATGATACAAATTACCACTCAGGTGGCTTCACTGGAGAATTCTACCAAACATTCAGAGAGGAGCTTACACTAGTACTACTCAAACTATTTCAGAATATAGAAAAGGAAGGGATACTGCCAAACTCATTCTATGAAGCCAGCATAACTGTGATACCAAAACCAGGCAAAGACACCTCAAAAAAGGAAAATTACAGACCAATATCTTTCATGACTATAGACGGAAAAATTCTCAACAAAATTCTAGCCAATATAATTCAGCATCATATCAAAAAAATAATTCACCACAACCAAATGGGATTCATACGAGGTATCCAAGGATGGTTCAACATCAGAAAATCAATCAACATAATCCACCATATAAATAAAATATAAGAATCACATGATCATCTCAATTGATGCAGAAAAGACATTTGACAAAGTCCAACACCCATTCCTGATAAAAACTCTCAACAAAATAGTATAGAAGGGAAGTTCCTCAACATAATAAAGGGCATCTATACAAAACCAACAGTCAACATCACTCTTAATGGAGAGAGGCTGAAAACATTCCCCTTGAGAAAACGAACAAGACAAAGATGTCCTTTATCACTACGTCTATTTAACATTGTGCTAGAAGTCCTAGCTAGAGCAACAAGGCAAGAAAAAGAAATAAAGGGTATCCAAACTGGTAATGAAGAAGGAAAAATGTCCCTCTTTGCAGATGATATGATACTATACATAGAGAACCCGAAAGACTATACAAGAAAACTACTTGAACTAATAGAAAGATTCAGTAGAGTAGCAGGATACAAGATAAACATAAAAAAATCAGTTGGATTCCATACAACAATAAAGAGAACGAATAAAAGGAAATCAGGAAAACAATACAATTTATAATAGCCCCTAAAAAAAATAAAATACTTAGGAATAAATCTAACCAGGGATGTAAAAGACCTATACAAAGAAAACTACAAAACACTACTGCAAGAAACCAGAAGAGATCTACATAAATAGAAACATACTAGGCTCATGGATAGGTAGACTCAACATTGTGAAAATGTCAATTCTACCCAAAGCAATCTACAAATAAAATGCAATCCTGATCCAAATACCAACAACACTCTTTAAAGACATGGAAAAATTATGGAAAGGGAAGATGCTTGGGATAAGTAAAGCACTATTGAAGAAGAAGAATAAAGTAGGAGGACTTACATTACCTACCCTCAGAACCTACTACACAGCTACAGTAGTTAAAACAGCCTGGTACTGGTACAATGACAGACACATTGACCAATGGAAAAGAATTGAGAACCCAGATGTAAATCCATCTACCTATGTTCACCTGATCTTTCTTTGACAAAGACCCAACGTCCACCAAATGGGGAACAGACAGTCTTTTTAACAAATGGTGCTGGCAAAACTAGACGTCCATCTGCAAAAAAAAATGAAATAGGACCCATACCTCACACCAGACACAAAAACTAATTCAAAATGGATCAAATACCTAAATATAAAACCAAAAAGCATAAAGATCATAGAAGAAAAAACAGTCAGTGCTAGAGACCCCAATACATGGTATAAACAGGATACAAACCATAAGTAACAACACACAAACACAAACAATGGAAGATAAGCTAGATAACTGGGATCTTCTAAAAATTAAGTCAAAAGACTTCACCAAAGGAGCAAAAGACTACAGACTGGAAAAAAAATTTTTTTGCTAAGACAAATCCGACGAAGTTCTAATCTCTAAAATGTACAGGAAAATCCAACACCTCTGCAACAAAAAGACAAATAATCCAATTAAAAACTGGGCAAAGGATATGAACAAACACTTCACCAAAGAAGACAGTCAGGCAGCTGACAGATACATGAGGAAATGCTCACAATCACCAGCCATTAGAGAAATGCAAATCAAAACCACAATGAGGTACAATCGCACCCCGACATTACTGGCACAAATCAAAAAAATAGGAAACAACAAATGATGGAGATGCTGTGGCAAGGTGGAACTCTTATGCACTGTTGGTGAGAATGCAAAATGGTACAACCGTTCCGGAAAACAATATGGTGTTTCCTTAAAAAGCTAGAAATAGAAATACCATATGACCCAGCAATCCCACTCCCAGGAATGTATCCTAGAGAAATAAAAGCCTTCACACAAATAGACATATGCACACCCGTGTTCATTGCAGCATTGTTCACAATAGTAAAAAGATGGAAACAATCTAACTGCCTGTGATGGTTAAGATTGTGTGTCAGCTTGGCTGGGCCATGATTCTCAGTGTTTATTTGTGATCACTCCCATGATGGGCTCTGCTGTGAGTTGCCAATCAGTTGAAAGAGGGTCTCATTGGGGGTGTGGCCTGCATCTGAATATAAGCTGACGTTCTGGCTTTTTGTTCGCTCTGGATCTTGTGGCTGCCTCCTGTTCATCTGACCTCTTGTCTTGGGACGTGAGCTATCAGTTTATCTGCCGATCTTGTGATTCGTTGATTTTCACAGCCTGTGAGTGGGAACCTGCTCTCTTACCTGCCGATATTGGGTTTGCCAGCCCCTGTGGCTATCTGAATTGGGAGAAGCCTGTATTCTGATCCACGGACTTGGGATGTTCCAGCCTCTACAATCGCGTGAGCTGTTTCCTTGATATAAATCTTTCTATATATATTTTTTTATACTTTACTGGTTTACTTCTCTAGAGAACCCAGCCTAAGACACTGTCCATCAACAGATGAATGGATAAACAAACTATGGTACATACACACAATGAAGTACTATGCAACGATGAAGAAAAATGATGAATCTGTGAAACATCTCACAACATGGATGAGTCTGGAGGGCATTATGCTGAGTGAAATAAATCAATCACAAAAGGACAAATATTGGACGAGACCATTATTATAAAACCTCATGAAAAGTTTACACACAAAAAGAAACAGTCTTTGGTGGTTACAAGAGAGGGGCGTGGTGGGGAGGGAAAAACATTAAATAGACAATAGATAATTGGTAACTTTGGTGAAGGGTAAGACAGTCCAATTCAATACTGTCATGGATTGAACTGTGTCCCCCAAAAATATCTGTCAACTTGACTAGGTCATGATTCCCAGTATTGTATGTGACTGTGTAATCTGATGTGATTTCCTTATGTGTTGTAAATTCTATCACTATGATGAGGTTATACTGATGACATCTACAAAATTAGATAGTGTCTTAATCCCATCTCTTTTGAGATATAAAGGAAAGAAGCAAGCAGAGACACATGGGAACTTTATATCACCAAGAAAGCAGTGCTGGGAGCAGAGTGCATCCTTTGGACCTGAGGTTCCTGCGCAGAGAAGCTCCCAGACCAAAGGAAGATTGATGACATGGACCTTCCTCCAGAGCTGAGAGAGAAAGTGTTCCCCTGGAGCTGATGCCTTGAATTTGGACTTGTAGCCTACTGGACTGTGAGAGAATAAACTTCTCTTTGCTAAATCCATCCACTTGTGGTATTTCTGTTAGAGCAGCACTAGATGACTAAGACTTGAGAAGCCAGCACAACTTGACCAAGGCAAGGTCATGGAGTCTCCATGGACAGATCTAGACTCCCTGAGGGACCAAATTACTGGACTGATGGCTGGGGACCACGGTCTCAGGGAACGTCTAGCTCAACTGGCATAACATAGTTTATAAAGAAAATGTTCTACAGCCTACTTTGGTGAGTAGCGTCCGGGGTCTTAAAATCTTGTGAGTGGCCATCTAAGATACTCCACTGGTCTCACCTCATCTGGAGCAAGGGACTAATGAACCACAAGTACCACAGCCTCCACCAGACTGAGTCCAGCAACTAGATAGTGCCCGGCTACCACCACTTACTGCTCTGACAGAGATCGCAATAGAAGGTCCTGGACAGAGCTGGAGAAAAATGTAGAACAAAATTCTAACTTACATACACAGAAAAAGACCAGACTTACTGGTTTGACAGAGACTACAGAAACCCCGAGAGTATGGTCCCCGGACATCCTTTTAATTCAGTACTGAAGTCACTCCTGAGGTTTACCCTTCAGCCAAAGATTAGACAAGACCATAAAATAAAACCAGACTAAATGGGCACACCAACCCAGGGACAAGGATGAGAAAGCAGGAGGGGACAGGCAAGCTGGTAATGGGGAAACCAACGTTGAGAAGAGGAGAGTGTTGACATGCTGTGGGGTTTGCAATCAATGTCACAGAACAATAAGTACAGTAATTGTTTCATAAGAAACTAATTTGCTCTGTAAACCTTCATCTAAAAGCAAGATTAAAAAAATTACCACCTATATATCTTAAACGCAGTAATCTTTTTAAATAATTTTTACCATTTTAGGGAAAAAGGAGAAAAAAATGTCCCTGGGGGGAAAAAAGCAGCACAAAAAGACGAAAACACTGGAATTGTCACAGATGGTTAAACTATATATGGAAAAAATAATAAACAGAAAAGAACCCTGTGAACAGATGCTGAGATTAGTTTAAAGCCGATAGGTGGGAGAGGTAGTTTGAACACAGAATGACAAAGTATCCTTGATTAGAAAAATAACTAGATTCTGTTTCATTATAGTGAACAACCACACATTTAAGCTAAGAAATATTTGCATTCTGTACCTAATAGTACATTAACTTGTGTATTCAAATTAAAAAACAAACAGAACAATTATATCTTGTTTTCTTACTAGGTAATATTTTTCATAAAACTTCTAAGAATAAGACTGGGTAGTCTTGTATGCATTTTTGATATGGGGAAACATATACATTATGGTGCCAAAGTACACCCAAGCAGTTGGTGACATTTCTTGCCTTGAAGCACAAAACCTTATATTACTGCCAAATCAATGAATCTTTTTAGCATGGCACCTCTCCAATTTGATATTATTTATTCTGTCAGCCTGTATGCTAAAAAGGTAACTTTCTAAACCACTGGAAACAAGACACAAGCCCATAACTGATATTTGATATACAGAATAATTGAAAAAAAGAAAAGGGATCAAATTCCTACATACAGTTACCTAAAATATCATCACCCCAACAGCCAAGATGCATGACTTCAAAAGCAGGACTGGGATAGGAAGAAACACAAGAGGGAGTGAGAGGTGATACATATGCATAACACTAGACTACAAATATCACAGACAGAGCAATAATCTGATAACCTTTCAAAATGATATTCTTTATATATTTGTTTAACATCTATTTAGTGGGGTCAGGATGAGTTTCTATGAGAAGTGGTTTATAGAGATACTGGATGTAACAGTTAGCCATTTTCTTCTGTCTGTGGCAGCCATGGGGTTATACTGTTTGGATCTCCCTTCAAGAGAACATTCTGCAGAGAGCATAGTTGACCCTTTAGGCTGCTTCCAGCAGTGACTGACAATGATAGGAATACAAGAGTCGGGCCGTTTCTGCCTGATATGATACCCCTCTGGGCCAACCTTTACTGAGGACTCCCCATACTCTTGGCCTAGATTTTCAACTGTGCTGCAGTCTGAAGCTCTTCCTACCCAGTCCTTCTCTCCTCCCTCTCTCTTTTGATAAGGGTCAGGCCTGTGGTCAGTAAATAGGATTAGAAACAGTTTGTATTCTCATGGAATGGACAAAAATATTCATGTGCAGTTTTGTCCCAGGGTTATATGTTCTCTTTAATAATTAATCTCCAGATATCTGGATTTTCTGGACATTCTGTAGAACATGACATTGATGCATTTCATTGATAGCATCATGGTGATCAGGCAGATGAACATGAAGTGGTTAGTACACTGGAGGGCTTGGTATGACATATGCACTGTAAGAGTGGGGGATAAGTCCTATGAAGATTCAGGGATTCAGGGACTGTTCTTTCATTAAAAATTTTAGGGGTTCCATAATAAAGGACATGCCAGATTATTCCTTACAAAGTAAGAGACAAATTGCTGCATCTTGCACCTCCTACCACAGACAAAAAAGCATAGGACCAGATAGGCCTCCTTAGGTTCTAGAATCAACATGTTTCACTTCTAGGAATACTACTTCAGCCCATATACCAAGTGACATGGAAGTCTGCCAGCATCAGATGGAGTCTGGTGTAGGAAAGGGCTCTACAGAAGGTTCATATTGTCTTTTGGGCTAATCTGGAACACCTATGGTATTGGAGGTGTTAATGCAGATACAAGATCCAGTGTAGAGTTTATGACAAACACAAGTTGGAAAATCATAATTCAGGCTTCTGAGGTTCTGGAGCAAGACCATGACATCCACAGTGGAGAATCATGTATTTTGCACCGAACAATTGACTGAAAGTGTAGGAAAAAGCTTAAGCTTAGTTTACTAATGAGTAAGAACGATATATGATTGCAAGCTGAAAATGAACAGTGGCTGCAGTGTAGTATAGCCATATTCAGGAGTAGCCTGGAAAGACAATGGAGAGGGAAAATTTTTCTAAAGGGTGTAGCTGAAAGTGGTATTTCACATGGAAGGAGAAGTCATGCAAGGTAGTTGCCCTATCCTAGTCTAGTCAGGACCCTGAATGGAATTAGACTGGAAGATCTGAGAAAGGAGATCTGGGGTAAAGGCATGTGGGTGAGCATTTGAGAGTGAGCACAAAGTGTGAAGATTTCTGTAGCATTCATTAACACTCACCAGAAACATTTGCCACATAAGAGGCACCAAAAACACAAAATGACTTGACCAATCAACATTAGCAAGTCTTCATCATTGGTGGCCCCAGTACTGGCCCCAGTGCTGGTGTAGTGTACAAATGAACAGAGTGGCCATTGTGGCATAGATGGAGGTTATTGATGGGGTTGACAGTATAGTATAGGTTGACAGTATAATATAGGTACTGCTGCCTCTGAATGTTCAACCTCACAGCAATAAAGACAAATGCTGAGCCACCAATATGACACTATACTTCAAGGAGACCAACTGGCCACTTGGTGAAAAGTTAACTATACTCATCATAGTCTGTTCTAGAAGTGCAAGTAATTTATTCTCAAAGGGATGGATACTTCTTACAGGTATAAATTTAAGTTTCCTGCCCTACAGAGCCTCAGCCAGCAACACTATCCAGTAACTGAGAGAATGCCTGGTCCTCAGGCATTGAATTCCACACGGTACATGATCTGACCAAAAGACACATTTCACAGCAAAGGATGTGCAGGAATGAGCCCGTAACCATGGAATCCACTGGTTGTATCACATAATGCACCATTCAGAAGCAGCTGCTCTTCTATAATATGGGGATGGCTTACTGTAGCCATATCTAAAGTGCTTGCATGGAAGCAATATTCAGGACTCAGTATATGTACCAAATCAGACACCTCTATATGGCACTGTGTTCCCAATAAGAATGTATAGATCTAGGAATTTACCTGAGTGGTGATAGGAGGAATGGCTCCTCTTACCATCAGTTACTTAGGAAATTTATACTTTCCATCCCTGAAGCTCTGGTTTCTATATGGTTAGAAGACATAGTCCCCAAAAAGGGTGTACTGAGGACACAGCAAAGGACACATTGAACTACAAGCTACGGCTGCCACCAGGGCTTTTTTAATTCCTCATCACCAGGGACCAGCAGGCAAAAAGCAGAATCATCACATTGGCAGGGATAATTGACTCTGATCAGAAGCAGGTAGGGTTGCTTTTACATAATGGGGGAGTGAAAGAAAAATGTGAAACCCAGCTGATGCATTTGGTGTACCTTGGCACTTAATTAAAACTAAAATGGACACATGTAGAACTCTAGCTTGGGAAGTTAAAGGTATTTAATTTCTCAAACAAACAGTTCCAAAGTAGGGAAAATATGCAAACTTTATACTAGTGTTTGATGAAATGTGATTTTGGGGGTAACACACAGTGAGACTATATCTGTATTTCCTTACCTACCTAGTTATGACATAGTTGTATTAATATTTTGAGTTAGGTTTGCAATAAATGTCTCATTAATTTATTTTCTTTGAATTGAACTCAGTAGAAGTCAATGGAAGGCCTTCATCTGGTCCACTACTGGGAAATCAGAACTCAATTATTTCTAAGGTTCTCTCTTTTTTCCAAAATTAGATAAAATCCCATACTTCTCTACTTACAATGGCCCTGGTAAATACAAGATGTATCACAAGTCTACCAACCACCTTTAATATTTTGACCTTATAGTCACTTCCTTATATCCCTGAGCAGATGACCCAGCTGGGCAATGTGGTTCCACAGGGGTTACAGAGTAGAGATACACAATTTAAAATGGGACCTCAGGGACTTCCGGGTAACATGGTGCTCTAGGCAGAAGCACCATGAGATCCCTCCACAGCAAAGATCCAAAAAACTAAGCCAAACAGGGAAAATGGCAATCCTGAAACCCTAAGCATCAAATGAAGAGATAAAGAACTCAGCCAAGCAGCGAATGGAATAAGAAACTGACAGAGAACAGACAGCAAGGAGAGATACATGCAGAGGTCCCCTATCAGCTACTGCAACATGGATCTGCCATCTTGGACTCCTATCAGAGACCAGCGAACAGGAGGTATGAGAAAGCAGCTTCACAGAGCTTCCAGAAGGAGATAGAACTACCGGTAACCAGCGATATACGTTTTCCCACCCCCACCCTTCTTCATCCCCACTCAGCCTCCTCTGCTTCCTGCAGCCACAGTCTCTTGGCCGGGAAGCACTGGCTTCACCCTGGTGTCTCTTGGATTCCACCCGTCCTTACTGGCCACCTCCCTAAGTGCCATTTGTTGGGTGCTGGTATTGCTTTTTTCCACTTCTTTAGATTTCTTCCTTACCTCTCACCACCTCCCCCTCCTTTCTCTCAAATACATGGCTCTGTGTGCCATCTTTGCTTCTTCCTGAAAGGCTATGAAACACTGTTTGAATGTGAGACTGCTTCCTAGCCTGTGCTGCCATGCTGGTGGGATCCTGGGGCTTTTTCATTTGTTTGTTTTGAATTGTTTGTTTGTTTTCTTTTTCTTTTCTCAAATTCAGAGCCCGTTCTAGCCAGGCAGTACTGCACAGCTTGGACCTACCCCCTCAGTTTGCACAGATGCGCAGAAGGATCCATGAGGGCATTTCTATTTTCTTGGATATTTTTTTCTGTTTTTTTTTTGGGGGGGGGGCTGATTTCTTGTTCTTTTGTTTCTGTTTGTTTTGTTTTGTTTTCCCTTTTTGTCTTTCTTTGTTACTCAGTTTCTCGTCTCTCTATACTTTCCTTCTCTTCCTGTCCCCTGAATACCTGGCGCTGAGTGATACTTCTACTCCTTCTAGCCAGGCTGTACTTCACGGTCTGGGAGAAACTTGCCCAGACCTCGCAGCTACACAGTGGGATCCCTCGGAGCTTTGATTTTCCTTTTTCTTTCTAATTTTTATTTATTCATTTTTTTCTTTTCCATTTTTCTTCTTCTCCTGCTTTTTGTTTTTCTCCATTTCATAGTGTGTCATCTCTCCACTCAAATGGCAAGCTCCCCTAGCACTCTTTTTTGTTTGTTTGTATGTTTTTGGCTCCTGTTCTTCTCTCCTCTCTCTCCCATACCCATCTTAGCTCCACACATCACAATCGTCCCCCTCCATCCTGCCTACCTGCACAGTGTGCTGAACTTCACACCACCAAGCAGCCCAGCAATGGCCTACTGGAACCTGCCCTGCACTGATTACTGGCCTGCCTTGGTGGCCATAGTAAGTGCCACAAATAACCCAACCCAGCAACTCCTCTTCAACTAGACCTGCAATGCTGTACCATATCTGAGTGACTGACCCTGCCAATTGGAGAAGGAGGTGAAAAGTATTGTTCCTACTGACAAGCAAACAACAAAGAACATACAGCCCGCCTGCTCAGACATAGCCAAATAGAACAAAAAAGCAAGATGAAACAAACAAATCGACAATCAATAAACGAGAAATATAACTACCAAATGAACCAAAGATAGCAGACAATATCAAAATATTTACAAAAACAGGACAGGATGGTTCCAGTAGGCATCCAAAATAAAATACCAGATGACTTTCCAGTAGAAGAAAACATGCTAGAACTACCTGATAGGGAATTCAAATCTCTAATATTCAGACCTATCCAAGAGATGAAGCAAAAAAGCAGACAAAATCAAGGAAAAAATAGACAAATTCATGTAAAAGGTAGACAAAAAAATAGAAAATACAGACAAAAAAATTGGAAGAATTCAGGAAAATAATACAGGAACAAAATGCTAAAATAAATTCACAACTAGAAATCATACAAAAACAACAATTAGAAATCCAAAATAAACAACAATATGTCAGAAATGGACAGTGTCGTAGAAGGGCTGAGGAGCAGGTTTGAAATGGTGGAAGAGAGGTTCTACAAAATTAAAGACAGACACTTGGATACAATTCTGTTTGAGGAAAAATGAGAAAAAAGAATGAAGAAAAATGAAGAAACACTGAGAATTACGTGGGATACAATCAAAACCAAAAATCTGCGAGTGATTGGAGTTCCAGAACGGGAGAGAAAACACATAGAGGATCATTGAAGAATTGCTGACAGAATACTTCCCCAATATCATGAAAGATGAAAAGCTGGCCATCCAAGAAGCTCAACGAACCCCATATAGGATAGACTCCAAAAGAAAATCACCAAGGCATATCATAACCACACTCACCAAAACCAAAACCAAACAAAGAATCCTGAAAGCAGCTCAAGAAAAACAAAAAGTCACATACGGAGGAGAAACAATAAGACTAAGCTCAGATTATTTGGCAGAAACCATGCAGGCAAGAAGGCAATGGGATAACATGTATAAAACCTTGAAAGAAAGAAATTACCAGCAAAGAATAATCTATCCTGCAAAACTCTCATTCAAATATGATGGTGAAATTAGGTTATTTCCAGATAAACACAAATTAAGGGAATATGTAAAAACCAAACAAAACTTACAAGAATTATTAAGCGAGTCCTTCGATCTGAGAACAAACAAAATCAGCTCACAGGCTGAATTTAGGATGCAGCATTGTACCAGCCAGATACCAATCTAGGAAATGAACTCCCAAGGACTATCCAAAACCAAAAGGAATACAACAGAGAATCAGAGCAGTTAATCTGTAAATGACAACAACATCAGAACAATAAAAGAGGGAATAAATGGTGTAGGTATAGAACCTTCTAATGGAGAGGAAAGAAAGGCAATACCAAGTAATAATAGACTTCTTCAAACTTAGAAAGATAAGGATAAATTTCACGGTAACTACAAAGAAAGTTAACAAACCTACTGATCAAAAGAAAAAAGAAAAACATAAAGTTTCAGTAAAAACAAAACCTAGAATAACAAAAGAAATGAAAAACAAGTCCACAAACAAAAGGAA
>NW_004443972.1:18831692-18832773 GCF_000243295.1 Trichechus manatus latirostris
AAATGGGCAAAGGAAATGAACAGACACTTCACCAAAGAAGACATTCAAGTGGCCAACAGACACATGAGGAAACGCTCGCGATCACTAGCCATTAGAGAAATGCAAATTAAAACCCCAGTGAGATACCATCTCACCCTGGCATTACTGGCACGAATCAAAAACGCTGGAAATAATAAATGTTGAAGAGGCTGTGGGGAGTTTGGAACTCTTAAGTACTGCTGGTGGGAGTGTATAATGATACAATCATTTTGGAAAATGATATGGCACTTCCTTAGAAAGCTAGAAATAGAAATACCATATGATCCAGCAATCCCACTCCTAGGAATATATCCTAGAGAAATAAGAACTGTCACAGGAATAGATATATGTACACTCATGTTCATTGCAGTATTGTTCACAATAGCAAAAAGATGGAAACAACCTAGATGCCCATCAACAGATGAATGGATAAAAAACTATGGTACATACACACAATGGAGTATTATGCAATGATAAAGAACGATGATGAACCTGTGAAGCATCTCATAACATGGATGAAACTGCAGGACATTATGCTGAGTGAAATAAGTCAATCACAAAAGGACAAATATTGTATGAGACCTCTACAGTAAAAACTCATGAAAAAGTTTGCACCCAAAAAGTAACAATCTTTGTTGGTTACAAGGGATGGGAAGTGTGGGGGGGAATACTAAATAGATAATAGATAAGTGGTAACTCTGGTGAAGGGTAAGAGTACACAATACTGGGGAAGCCAGCACAACTTGTACAAGGAAAGGTCATGGAAGCTCCATGGACACATCCAAACTCCCTGAGGGACTGAATTGCTGGGCGGAGGGCTGTGGGGACCATGGTCTCGGGGAACATCTAGCTCAACTAGCATAATACAGTTTATAAAGACAATATTCTACATTCTACCTTGGTGAGTAGCATCTGGGGTCTTAAAAGTCTGTGAGCAGCCATCTAAGAGACTCCACTGGTCTCACCCCTTCAGGAGCAAGGGAGAATGAAGAGAACAGGATACAAGGAAAAGATTAGTCCAAAGGACTAATGGACCACAGCTACCAAGGCTGAGTCCAGTACA
>NW_004443972.1:18833621-18853835 GCF_000243295.1 Trichechus manatus latirostris
AATGCATGGGTTTACTAAAAATGAAGATGCAGGTAAAACAGTGTAGTCAGTCAAGTTGTATCACAAAGCCAAAAAAAAAAGTCAATCCAATTATGTGTCTCCCCACTGATCTTCAGTACTTATTCTGAGCACAGGAGTATTTTCTCCTCACTGGAATTCGGGCAGTATTGACTTTTTTATTCTAAAATGTTTATTGATTTAGATATTTTGCGCAGCATAAAGCATTAATGTGTGGTTTGGGAAAGTCTTCTCTAAAATACTCAAATCATTAAAAGCCACAACTGTTAAAAATATAGATACAGAAAATATGGCACACTTGTCATGCCATATGATGATGGGGAAACTCAAGGATATTTTGAGTATAATAAATTGCAAAATTCAATTTCCGTTAGAGAATAAATAACTATTATAGTCTATGCAAAGCACACAAGGTTTAAATCTATTCAAAATGCACTTTGAGGCAATACTTCTTACAGGTATAGATTTAAGTTTGAGGGGAAGAGATCTATTTTAAAGGAAAACTATCAATTTCTAAATTAATTCTGTTAGTCTTTGTGAACTTAAGCAAATCAGCAGAAATTCCGAACTTGTGGGAGAGAAACAATATTAGATAGCAGGTGTGAATCATTGTCTATATAATAAAGTTTTCAAAAAATGTCTCATCTTTTTACTTTCTTTTAATCTAATTAAATTCAGTGGAGGCCATTGGAGAGTTCTCATCTGTTGGCTTGCTGGCAAATAAGAACTCGATTATTTTTTATGTTCCCTATACTCCTCAGTCATGTACAATACCAGAAGTTTCATATAGTACCAAACAATTTGGAGTGGCCCCTCTGGTTTTCTTCCCATCTGGGTAACACGAAGATGCCCACCTGTACTATCCGGTAAGATCTCTTGAAGTCATTAGAATCCACTGTACGAAGAGAAAATGGGGCTTGGAGGGGGATATCAGTTGATCTCTGCCTTAAATGGGGTAAGTAATAAAGACATTTCACAGATGATGTCCCCAGTGTATGGTGGTGGCAAAGGGAAGACAGACATGAGGAGAAAGTAGATAGATCAGAGACATATGCCCTTGCTTTCCAACTTTCAAGGTTGTGAAAAATAGAATGAGAGAAATGACCTGAAATATATGGGGGACTGGAGTGCATTAGTACTGACCAGTAGCATATTTTCCTAGGAAGGCAGCAAGCCATTAGGTGAAACTCAATATAGTCACATCTATCATGATGTGAAAAATATTGAATATGCTATGGACTGCCAGAAGAACAAACAAATCTGTCTTGGAAGAAGTATAGCCAGAAAGTTCGTTAGAGGCAAGGATGGTATAATACTTCATCTTGCTTACTTTGGACGTGTAACCAAGAGGGACCAATCCCTGGAGAAGGACATCATGCTTGGTAAAACAGAGGGTCAGCGAAAAAGAGTAAGACCCTCAATAAGATGGATTGACACAGTAGCTGCAGCAATGGGCTCAAAAATACCCACTATTGTGAGGATGGAGCAGGACCAGGCAACATTTCATTCTATTACACGTGGGATCTCTATGAATCAGAACTGACTCGACAGCACTTAACAACAGGAACATAATGTGAGAATACTGTATAGCACTGGCAGAAGGAAGTGCCTAGAAAAATCTTTTCAAATCCTCTGACTCCTCATGCCCTGTATGAAGCATGCCAGGGATCCAGGTGTTCCTGTGTGTCCTGGTGGAAGAGGCACGGAGAAACTGAGAGGATTGTTGAATCTGCAGAGGCCTGGAATCAGCACAGAATGGCCACTGTCTGTGAGGACATTCTGACTAGGGACAGATGGTCCTTACAACGCTAATGGCTGAACAGGACCAATCTCACCTCAGCAATTACCAGTCCAGAGAATAACCCAAACTAGCGACACCACAGCATTTGCCAGGGAGGATTCAAAGTCACTGTGTGGATCAAAGGCCCAGTCTTCATTTAGATATGATGTCATAAAAGCCCTAGCTTTCATTTTCTCTAAGAACTATCTTGGAAAGAAGTAGGAGGAGGGATAGGGTATTTTCAAGGTTTGTTTTGACCTGAAAAAAACAGCAACGAAAATATAAGACTGAACTGACATTGTAAGACTGAACTACATTTAGTTTGTTGCTAGTTTTGTGTGTGTGTGTGTGTGTTGTTTTGTTTTTGTTTTTTTTCTTAGGGTCTGGAATGGATATAAAGAAAATTTATATCCCAGTGGAATGGATGTATGTATATGTAATATAGTGGTGGGATAATTTTAAGGAAGGTTAGGTAAGTTATAGGAAATAATCAAGGTACATTTTCTGTGCATATATGAGTTTAAAGTATAAATTTGTTATCCTGTTAACAATAACATGAAACTCTAGGATGTAGCTATGAACTTGAGTGACCCGTAAAGGACAAATCTGAAGGGTGAATTATAAAGAGATAATTAGTTTGTTTGTGATGCTTTTGCCTTTTGGCCACCCATTACTATAAGGAATTCTCTGGCTCCTCTCTTGTTAGAATACAGACTCATCTAGGGCTTTTCCAACAGTAGTTTCTGATGTCACCCATTCCAAAAGGATTTGCACATACTAGTGAACATGTCAGATCTGGAAGGCCTTCTAAGCCAGAGAAATGCACGTTTGATTCACTGGAAGAAATATAAGCACTTGGTTAACAAAACAGTAGTAATTACTAACATTGGTAAGAGCATTCACTGTGTGTCATTCATTGAACTAAAGCGTTTGCATATTTTCTTTGATAGGTTTGTGAATGCATATGGGTAAGGTAAGAATAAGACATTATAGAGTAGAAGGCTATCCTGTGATACTTAACCTTCATCACTTGATGGTGATGAATTTCAAAACAGTCCTCTATGCTTTAGTCATATTTGTACCTAGAGTTTGTATGTGCGCCTGGTGAGTTGGTATATGCTATATCTGCCTACCTCAAAAACGTGGGGAAAAGGACGAAGACTGGGTGTTACCTAAGCCTTTGTCAAGTATAAATCCAAGTATCTCTTCCAAGTCAGTCAACCTTCTGTGAAAGTTAAAATGCACTAGAAAATTAAGGAGATGATTTTATTCAGGGTATTAGTGAGAATGTTCATTAATAAGGAACGGTTTTATAGAAGCAGGTAAAAAGAGTCATAAGCGGTGACTTTCATGGGAGTTATGAGGAAAGTTGAATACAGGTCTTATTTGAGATATTTGGAAAGGAGGAAATGGTTTTATCATAAGGCATGGGAAAATGGTAATTATAAATGTTTGGCCATTTCTTGGAACGAAAAAAGGGTAGAGGAATTTCAGCAAATAAAAGAGTAGGAGGATTTTTTAATGGTTGCTGTTTTCTGGGAGCACACAGCTCAGGTAAAGTTTAAAATGTTTAGGTCTCTCTTCTGTTCAAAACAAACACCATTTTTCACTGAACAACTCAGAGGGCATCATAAACCTCCTCAGTGGGGTGAAGTAGGTCTAAAAAATTGTCTCTGGGGGATTTGGGTTGACATTTTTCCTGTAAAAATCAGTTAAACCATATATTGAGAGATAGTGGCAAAGGTTAGTTGCTTTAGGGTCCTGGAAATCAGTCATCATAGAAGAGGAATCCTTAAAATAAAGACAAGAAATATTAATGTGAAAAGTTATATAAAAGTAAAGAGCTAGGAGCTGAAGCCTGTGGGTAAATAGTTCAATGGATTTCATTGTTAGTGGAAGAAAATCTTATGGTTATGTTCATAGAGTTTCTTAAGGCTCTCAAGCTAGGATGTTGATGCTGTTGGTGATGTCCACAGTCTTAGTTACCTCTCATATAATGGCAGGCAGGACCTGAGCATTTCACTAGACTTAATGGCCCAGACAGTGGCTTGTCCAGGGAAAGTTCCAATACATTCATTGTCTGCTGTGTTTGGTGAGTCCTTTGAGGTTCATTATCAAGCCGTAGGGCTTTATCTCGCAGAGGTTCTTCAGGTCCTTGGGAAAAAGGCAACCTAGATTCCTGACTGGGACCTAAGCAGTAAGATTTAGGTCTCAGTGATGCTGAGTCAGGTGGGAAGAAGTGACCTTTCTTACTCACCTGAATGCCTGGGAATCTTGTAAGCCAAGTTCCAGGTCAGTTTTCCCAAGAAGGCTTTATAAATATTGGCTCTATAAAGGCAGCCTTAGTGTCTTAGTTATCTAGTGCTGCTATAACAGAAATACCAAAAGTGGGTAGCTTTAACAAACTGAAATTCACTTCTCACAGTTTAGGAGCCTAGAAGTCTGAATTCAGGATGCTGGCCCTAGGGGTAGTCTTTCTCTTTCTGGGGGAATTTCCTTCTTCCTTGGCTCCTCGGTGATCCTCATGTGGCTTGGCATCTATCTTCCTCCATCTCTGCTTTCTGTCCCTTGCTTGTTTAATCTCTTTTATATCTAAAAAAGAGGTTGATTTAAAACACATCCTACACTAATCCTGTCTCATTAACATAACAAAGACAATCCATTCCCAAATGGGATTATAATTACAAGCATAGAAGTTAGAATTTACTACACATGTTTTTGAGGGATACAATTCAATCCATAACACTTAGTTTCCTAAAAATGTCTGGTCATATCTAATTAAGTGGATATCATTCTAAAATATGACATTCCAGCAAGGGTTTGGTTGTATTACCAATATTTCCAGTTATGTCCTGGTAACAAGGAGGATGGATTCTTACTGAAACCATGCAAATAATTATATTGTGATGGAAATAACAACACTGAATAAATTTCTGAATTCTGAAGGAGTCAGGCAGGAAGAATAAGATATCATTTATAAATGTGTTATTTCTGTTTATAAACCCATAGTCTAAATGGCTATGAGTAACAAATAGCCTAGAAGAAAAAACGCTTCCTTGTACAGAAAATAGAACATTAAAACATCAACAATATTCCAAGCAAAGACCATAAGCATCCTTCATCACTTCATTCAATCCTATGTAATTAATTCTTGTTCCACTAGATCTTGGTATAGTAGTCTCCTGAATTCATCTACTTCTTCACTAGGGTTCTAGAAATCCTGACTCAGTCCACAGGTATCATCTCAAAGTTGTTTAAATGATGTCATGAGAATCACGTACCCAAAAGTACCTGGCACATTTCTCCGTGAGACTTTGAGACACTCTTACTTTATTGAAGATGAAATATGAGAGACGGAAAATCTAAACAGACAATGGCCAGACTAGATATGAAAATGGAACTCTGACCTACAACCTCTATAGCAACCAGTACAGGAAGGTAAATCGCAACCTCTACAGCAAATGGCAGATAATGTTCAGGACTGGGTCAGTGACTGCCAGCTTCCCTAATTTTTGCCCCCTGATTTCCAAGCCAGAATCGAGCAGGGAAAGCCAAACATGTTCCCCAAACCAATCACATGAGACGACCCACTTCTAGTTAGCCCATCTCCATGTTAACAATCTCTAATCAGAACATAGCTAAAGACTTGCCTTTCTTACCTTATCTAGGTAGATTACATACAAAAATGAATAAACATTCATACGGTAGATGAAGGCCATAAACAGCAATTCAAGGAAACAATTCCATGAAAATTGAACAAACTTGGCTAAGATTTTAACATATGTCATAATTTTTCACTCTCAGGTACTATAAACCTAGGCAAATAACATTTATTTTTAAATTTTATCTTCCATTATTTTCACTCACAATCTAAAACAAACTGACGATTCACTTTAGGACCAATTTTAGAGGTTTGTGAGGTCAGGACTAGTTTCATAATATTAATAAAACGTTATTAACAGGCAATGTGTCCAACATTGCTATATTCAAATGAATCAATAAGCATTTAAAGAGAACTTTTTTTTTTTAGTTTTGTCAAAGAGAAAAATTCATAGCAGATATCTTGCGGTTTTCTTACCCAGGAAACCAAATGTACACTTTAAAGATTATTCTTGCCAAAATTAATCCGCCAGCAGCTTTTCTTTCACTGGAAGCTGCAAATCCTTTCTTTCCTGCTGGAAGTCAGGTTTGCTAAACATGAATTTCAAAAGGTATGAGTGGGTGGAGGGGCAGACTATTTTGTGAACTGATATCCCTAGATCTCAGTAAAAGAGGGAGGGCGGGGCTCAGTCAATCATGTTAAGATTAGCCAATGGTTTATCTTCTATATTTCTTCCTCTTCTCCTTGTAAGCCCCACTGCAGGGCTCAGTGGTTAAGCGTTTGGCTGCTAACCAAAAGGTCAGCGGTTCAAATTCACCAGCAGCTCCTTGGAAACCCTGTGGAGCAGTTCTACTCTGTCTTATAAAGGGTCACCATGAGTCAGAATTGACTCAACAGCAATGGGTTTTGTTTTGTTTTGTTTTTGGTACTTTAGAAGCTAGGATGGTGAGACTTTGTTTTGCATATTTTGGACATGTAATCAGGAGGGACATCATATTAGGTAAAGTAGAGGGTCAGCGAAAGACAGGAAGACCCTCAATGAGATGAACTGACACAGTGGCTGCAACGATGGGCTCAAGCATAGGAATGATTGTGAGGATGGCGCAGGACCACGTAGTGCTTCGTTCTGTTGGGTCACTATGAGTCAGAACTGACTCGCTGGCACCTAATAACAAGAACAAAAATACTGTACTTAGCTTCTTCCAGTCATTTGTTTTTTAAGGAATCAAAATTGTGTCTCTATATGCATATAGAATAACTGCTCAGAATAAACCTTGTGTTCAAATCTCAGTAAGCTTTTATCATTTTTAACAGTTTCAATTTCCAATACAGTATATATCAGTAGTTATAACCCACAAAGAAAGTTCTTTGGGGGTCTTCATAAGCTTGAAGACTACAAAGGGGTTTGAAGGCTAAAAGCAAAGCAAAACAAAACAAAAAACACTCCTTTAGGACAAAGCTATTCTTTCCCTTGAAAAATAGAACTACATACACAGTTGTGTTTCTCTGAAGCTATTGTTTTAAAGCATAAACTATATATTAATGATAACTTTTAAACAAAGTAACTAAAAGAAAACTGGGAAGGGGAGGAAGTTGGATAAGTGTGCACTGTCTGTCACACACGAACATTTTGCAAAAGACTAGCAGAGCTCATGAATACCCATAACACAGCCATCCACATCCCTATGCATCTTCTCAAAGTAAAAATATACATTAACAAGCCCAAAGATATAGCCTCTCTGTAACGTATGAAAATGAGAAACAAGAACATATAAACTCAAATTATGCTTAGTTATCAGTGTTTCAGAGTTCTGTCATACTTCAAAATTATATATGTATCTAATGTATATCAACTCAATTTAGTATCAGCCCGAGGTTTTAAGTTACCTAAAGCTCTGTGGTGGCTTGTGGCTATGATGCTGGAACCTATACCACCAGTATTTCAAACACAAGCAGGGTCACCTGTGGTGGGCAGGTTTCAGTGGTGCTTCCAGACTAAGACAGACTAGGAAGAAAGGTCTAACAATCTACTTCCAAAAATTATCCAATGAAAACCTTATAGATAACATGGTTGTGAGGATGGTACAGGTTCAGGTGCTGTTTCATTCTGTTGTATATGAGATCCTCATGAGTCATAAAGGACTTGATGGCAATTAATGACAACAACAGCAAAGATCTTGGAAACTATTAGCAGCCCTGGTGGCACAGTGGGTAAAGCAAGCCACCGCTAACTGAAAGTTTGAAACCACCAGCAGCTCTACCGGAGAGAGATGTGACAGTCTGCTTCCGCAGAGATGTGAAGCCTCAGAAAACCTGTGGGTTTGCTATGAGTTGGAATCCACTCCACAGCAGTGGATTTTTTTTTTTTAATTAGAGGAAACCTTGTCAGAAATAGGATTTAATTTATTTCAACATAAATTTACATTTTTTCATAATAATTAGCCTTTAGTAGAAGTAATGCTAGCTTAATGATTAGTAAACCTGCATAAGTTTAGGAAGAACATACTGAAGTAGAATAAAAATGTACCCTCACATACCTAATGTAGGAGCCCTGGTGGCACAATGGTTAAGCACTCAGCTGCTAACTGAAAGGTTGGTGGTTTGAACCCACCCCATTGCTCTGTGGGAGAAGATCTGGAGATCTGCTTCTGAAAAGATTTGTTGTTGTTCTGTGCTGTCCAGTTGATTCCAACTCACAGCAACTGTCTGAAGTGCCCCATAGGGTTTATAAAGGCAGGTAAACACTTGGGATCACTATGAGTCAGAATCAACTTGACCTTACCTGGTTTGGTTTTTTGAAACAAGGGAATCATCAGCAAATCTTAGATGAGTCATGAGGAACAACAGAGATGGATCTAATCTGAGTAATTAACGAAGGGGGGAGGTGAACCGTATTTATGAATACGCTAGACCAAGGTGGTCCTTTGTGGTTAGGTTAGCCATTTACTGGAACACAAAAGGATGGGGAGGTTTTGGAAAACAAAAGGGTTGAGAATTTCTTAACTGCCACTATTTTCCAGAAGCACCTGGCTCAGATAAAGCTTTACATTGTTACTTCAGTCTTCATACTGATGAAACAAAGCTATGGGGAAAAAAAATAAAAGTATAGTGTATGTTTGTAGCAATTCCCCCAAAGTCCTTAAAATCTTAATTAAACAATTCAACAAACAGTATATGATGTAACAGGACTTTGTCTTTCAATCAAAACATAAAAAAAATTTGACACTTTGAACAGTATCTATGATATACCAAACCTACTGCTGTAGAGTTGATTCCTACTCATAGTGACCCTGTAGTACAGAGTAGAACAGCCCCATAGGGTTTCTAAGGCTGTAAAACTTTATGGAAGCAGACTGTCACATCTTTGTACTGAGGAGTGGCTGGTAGGTTCAAGCCACCCAGCTTTTGGTTAGTAACCAAACACTTTAACCACTGCACCACCAGGGCTCCATCTATGATACAAAGGATCCCTAATGTTAACTTTAAGACTAAGCAAAAATATAGCAAGGAGTATAGTATAACATAAATAAGAACAAGGATAAAAAGAAAATGGAGACTCAAATTTGGGGAAAGATGAAATTACGGGGAAAAAAACGTTGAAAAGGAGAAGTAGGAGAGCTGTCAACTCCTAGTGATGGATTTTCATTTAGTTCCATCTGATTTAGGAAATAATATTGGAGATATTATTCCCTCTCCTTGAGCATAGAGAATGTGACCCAGCTGGAGCTGGGCTCTCAAGGACTCACAAGGACACATCCACTGGGCCCTGAGGTATAAAGACAATAGCTAAAATAATCTTGGAATAGGGAAACTTTCACATAAAGCCAATCAAACAAAACACAAAATTTCTACTTTTATCTTTTTCTGTCAGCATTTAGTGAATAGAAATTTGTTGGACCAACGAAGACCCTCCTGACTGTAGTTACTGAAACCTGTACCAATGATTGCTAAGAGAGACAATTCAAAATGTAGGATCACAGTTTCTAGCCAATCTGAAAAAGGCTAAGCTTTCAATGGTTTTGCCCATTTGTGATGTTAATATATACTGATGATTCTGTAATAGTCTTTGGACTCAGCAGACATGGCTGTGGCAGCATGCTTGTTCATTTTCCCACTCTTGGCTTGTTCTGTAATATTCTTTGGACTTGGACAGACATGGCTCTAGCAGCATGCTTATCCATTTTCCCACTTTTGTCTGTCCTGTGATATTTCCTTGGACTCGGGAAGACATGGCTGTGGCAACGTGCTTGTCTGTTTTCCCATTCTTGCCTATTCTGTAATATTCTTTGGACTCGGGCAGACATGGCTGTGGCAGCATGCTTGTCCGTTTTCCCATTCTTACCTATTCTATGATATTCTTTGGACTCGGGCAGACATGGCTGTGGCAGCATGCTTGTCCGTTTTCCCACTTCTGTGTGTTCTGTGATATTTCCTTGAATTCAGGCAGACATTTTAGCTCTGGCAGCATGCTTGTCTGCTTCCCACTTTTGTCCTTTTGAATATATGCCAAATAAAGCTTACTTTTTGCTTCACTAAACTTTATGATGTTTTCCCCTACAACAATACTCTTTTATATTAAGTAACTCCCATGTTGTTGTTAGGTGCCAGCCAGTTGATTTGGACTCATAGTAACCCTATGTAACAGAGTAGAACTGCCCCATAGGGTTTTATTGGCTGTAATCTTTATGGAAGCAGATCACCAGGTCTTTTCTCCTGAGGATTGGCTGGATGGTTTGACCTGCCAACCTTTCAATTAGCAGCCAAATGCTTAACTGTTTGCACCACCAGAGCGCCTTAACTCCCATTAGCAGCCTCATTCCTAATGTGCAACACTCCCCCATCCCCAAATATACTCTCCTGAAGAGCGAAGAGGAAAGTAGAGACATTGTATCTAAATACTATTTTAGAACTTTAAAAAAAAAAAAAAATCAAGCCACTTGCTTTGTGGTGTGGATACTTGGTAAACTGGCATCATTGTCACTTTTCAAATTTCTAGTGCAGGATTTCTTACAAATGATATTCTGGTCCTCTTCCTAGTTGCACAAATGCAAACACCTGCCATTATACTGAGTCTGATTAGCAATTAGTAAAACAATTTAATTAGTTTGGCTTTCCTACTGTGTTCTAAAATTCTTCAAAATCAGCACAAATATTTAATTACTGACAGTAAACCTAATACTGTGTAACAGTAAAGGTGAATATCAGCAAGAATGAATTCATTGCTAAATACGATAGGAGTGAGGGGCCATCGTGTTCTTTGCACCCTTTTCTGTCTTCCACCTTTCAACTGCTTCTAAATGAAGTCTTAAACTCAGGGCTGGGCATTCGCCTTTTGCCACATTTGTCTCTTTAAAACTGTCCATACCTGTTCAGCCTTATTGGTTTTTTCTATGATACTATGAAACTAAATACACCTTGGTTTAAATGAGCTGTGTGAATTTGGGCAAATTGCAGAACCTCTCTGAGATTCAGTCTCCTTGTTTACAAGTTCGGGAGACTAGTAACTACTGCATGTGGTTATTGTGTGGCTGAGTAAAATAATATATAAAATGTAGCTAAGTAAAATACCATATAAAATGTCGACCCTCAGTAATGAATTTTCTTGACTCATTGTTTCTTCTCTCCTTTCCTCTCTTTTTGATAACTTACGCTTTGGGAGTCCCTGGGTGGTGCAAACAGTTAAGCATTTGACTACTAATTGAAAGGCTGGTGGTTTGAGCCCACCCAGAGCCACCTCAGAAGACAGTCATGCCGATCTGCTTCTGAAAGGTCGCATCCTTAAAATCCCTATGGAGCAGGTCTACTCTGCACACCTGGGGTCGCCATGAGTTGAATCAACTTGACGGCAACCAACAACAATCACCTTAAGTTTTATGAGCCAATCCTATAAAGAACATACAAATTGTGTGTCTCTTCTAAATTGGCAAGAATCCTAATAGTTCACTTTGTGTTTCATTGTTTCTGCATTGAGGATTCATAATCAGTCAGTGCCATAATTATCACCACCCTTTCTGTCCTATCTACTAGTGCTAATGTCAACACCATTACCACCACTATTCCTTGAGGGTCTACTACTGGGAACTGGAAGAGTCCCAGAGTCATTTTGGATGTTTTATCTGTATCACCTATTATATTTTTATGCCATGCTTACTGATCTCTTATCCCGCTTGTTCAGTCTTATCCATTTATGAAAACCCCACTTTCACAGCCAGGAAGGGCAGGGAGAACAATTGAGGTAGTAAGTTGCTACAGTCTCTACCAATTTATGCCAACTCACAAATGCTGAGAATAGACTTCAGTCTTCCAGACTATGGTCCCTTCCATATTGTTAGTGTAACGTGACTTTATTACTACTGAGTGTGTTTATGCTGGTTGTTACCATAGCAGTGGGAGAAATGACAAGCATTGTAGTGCCCAACACATTTCAAATCTCGGTATAATCATTACTTACCGCTCTGGTCCTTTCCCATGTATTGATCTGCCTCTAGTTTTGCTCATTGTAACACCATTAACATTTTTCCCTCAGCTAGCTCACTTATTTTTTATGTCTCAATTCAAATGTCACTTCCTCAGAAAAGCCTTCCCCGAATCTTCAATTTTTTCGTTCTCTCATCATCCTGGTTGTTTCCCACGTAACACTTTTCACAATCTGTACTTATCTTGCTTATTAGTTGTTTTGTTTCTTCATTCATTCACTTGATTATGGTTTGGCTCCCAAATGTATGTTCCATGAGGGCAGGAAGTCTTAGCTTGGTTCCCCCGTACTAGAGCCTGAGACAAGGACTTAGGGGTAAGTAGTAAGGAGCCCTGGTGGGACAGTAGTTATAGCACTGGACTGCTAACTGAAAAGACGGTAGTTTGAAACCACCAGCAGCTCCACAGGAGAAAGATGTGGCAATCTGCTTCCATAGAGATTTACAGCCTTGGAAACCCTATGGGGTTGCTATGAGTCAGAAATGATTTGACAGCAATGGGTTTTGGTAGTTCATAGAGAAGGTGATCCCAGGTAGCACAAATGAGGGAGTGAGAGAAGTGAGACAGGGAAGGGAAATAAACCAATTAATTGATGTGCTAATGTGCATGTTACTGATTGGCTAATTAGGGCTCCTCTGGGAACTTCAAAGGAACATAGAAAGTAAGTATGCCAGTTCTGCTATAACGTAGCATAAGTTGTTGTCCTAAAAAATAATCATGCTGTACAAAATTATGCGATAAAAACCACAGGGCTTCTGAGAAAAATGGGTTTAGAGACACAATAATCAAAAAATTCATCAGTCGTACATAAAAAAAATAGAAATCACTTAAAAATGGCAGCACAGTTTTCTACATGTTAAGTGGTTAAGAACTCCGTTATTGTTAGTTGCCATAGAGTCTCTCTGACTCATGGTGACTCCGTGTGTACAGAGTAGAACTGCTCTATAAGGTTATCAAGGATTTGATCTTCTGGAAGCAGATCACCAGGCCTGTCTTCCGAGGTAGACTTTAAAATCCTACGGAGCTCAGTTCTACTCTGACACACAAGGTGTCACCATGAGTCGGAATTGACTCCACAACAACTAATTTAGGATTTTCTACTTCTAATAACTCAATATATATTTTGAAACATAATAATCATATGATTATACTTTCCTAACCCTCTATCTAAATATATTCTCTACTAATTTTACTTAACCTAATAAATTTCAGTGCTTCAGCACAAAGTATTTTCTATCTGTTCAATACTAGTGAGTAATGTCTCTTTCCTATGAGTGGTAATGTAACTTTCACAGTGGTAGCAAATGATACTCAAAAAGAAACTTAGTTAACGTTACAATTTTGTTTAAAAGAGGTATCTGGTGGTAAGGAGAAAACGCAGGTAAAGCAGGTTTTCTAAAACAACAAAATAGTCTAATAGTAAGAGCCGTCAGGTGCAGCTTATGAGCCCAAGTGAAATAATTCCATAAACATTTATTAAACCCTGAATTTAGCAAACTTTGTTGACTATTTAATCAATAGTCATTACCTATCCCCGCCCCCTACCACCTTTGCTTTTTTCCCTGTCTTAACAGGTCTCTTACTACAGAGGTATAGAATTAGGAAAAAATAATTTGAAAATTTAACAGTATTTAGGTGTTCATTTCATTCATGCAGCTTTCAGAAAGGGATTATACAACATAAAGGAATTTAGCCTAAAGAAGGTTGATCTGAGTGAAGAAAAGGCAGCCTTGAGAAGTAAGGTGCTTTCTGTCTATAACAAGCCTTCTAAGCAGATGGAGAGTCCCATCATATGGTGCTATTCAAGAATACATCAGGACATATAAAACCAATGTCCCTGCCCTCAGGCTAAACCTAGTGTCATCACAGGCGGTAAGTGAAAAATGCCAGGAAACTCAATTGTCAAAAGTGAAACCTAAGTCTCTTCCAGGCTCTCTAATTAGGGCATTTTCCACCAGACAAAATGGAAAAGCCTAGTTAAGAATAAAGTCTGAATAATACCTATTATTCAGTGGGCTCAAGGCAGATTCTGCTAAACTAAAGGCTAGGTGTGCAAAGAACACTGAATTCAGTGTAGTCAAGATCTTGGCCATAGGTAGTAGCCCCCCAAAACAAATACTAGAAAAGTCTGCTTAGTTTTTGAGGGTCTCTGTTGATAGAAAGATACTGTACTGAACTGACATCAACCTCTGAATGGTTAATTCTAAGGATGTGATAGCAGCAGGAAATGGACAACTAAAGCAGGGTAGACATAGAAAGGGTCCTCTTGGTCATGGTCATGAAAGACAACGGAAAAGAAAACTCTTGAGAATAGAATCTTCTAGATTGGCCAACAAAGAATGCAGGAACTCTTAGCTATTCCTATACGCAGGAAATACTTTAAGGAAGCAATTTGCATAACTAAAAAGCATATGACTAGCTTTGAAATCATTCCAGAAGTTAATAGTAAATAAAAAATAAGGCTATTGCTGTTGTTAGGTGCTGTGGAGTAAGTTCTGACTCATAGTGACCCCACGTACAACAGAATGAAACACTGCCTGGTCCTGTGCCATCGTCACAATCGTTGCTATGTTTCAGCCCATTGTTGCAGCCACTGTGTCGATTCACCTTATTGAGGAGCTTCCTCTCTTTTGCTGACCCTCTACTTTACCAAGCATGATGTCCTTCTCCAGGGACTGAACCCTTCTGACAACATGTCCAAAGTATGTAAGACGTAGTCTCGCCATCCTTGCTTCTAAGGAGCATTCTGGCTGTACTTCTTCCAAGACAGATTTGTTCGTTCTTCTGGCAGTCCTTGGTACATTCAATATTTTTTGCCAATACCATAATTCAAATGCATCAATCCTTTTTCAGTCTTCGTTATCCGTTGCCCAGCTTTCACGTGCATATGAGGCGACTGAAAATACCATGGGCTTTGTTCAGGTGCATCTTAGTCCTCAAAGTGATATCTTTGCTTTTTAACACTTTGAAGAGGTCTTTTGCAGTAGATTTGCCCAATGCTATACTTCATTTGATTTCTTGACTATTGCTTCCATGGGTGTTGATTGTGGATCCAAGCAAAATGAAATCAAAATAAGACTGCCTATATAGAAAAGGAACAGCTAGGTCACACAAAATAGGAGAGATGCAAGCAAAACTAAATATCATAGCTTTAAAAAATGGATTTACTTCTTCAGTTTATTCAGTTAACAAGTATTTGTGAGTATCTACTTTACACTGGCAGTATTCTAGGTTCTGAATATAGAGAAGTTAACAAAACAGACAAAAATTCCTTCCTTCATAGGACATACATTCTAATGAGAGAGTCATTAATAAGAAAGATAAAATAAGTAAACTGCGTAATATGTTAGATAATGGTACACACTAAAAAGAAAAAAAGAAAAAAGAGGAGAAATATGCAAGTTCCCCAGTGGTGCTGGGGGGTGGCATTATAGAAGGGTAGCCAAGGAAGGCCATATTGAGTCAGCTTTGTAGTAAAGACCTGAATAAGGTGAAATAGCCATGTGGGCATTTGACCAAAGTGAATTCCAGAAAGTGTCAGGCAGAGGCCTGAAGTGACAAAGTGTCAGGTATATTTAAAGAACAGCAAAAAGATCAGTATAGAGAGTGGAAATGATCGAGAGACCAGTAGTCCATGAGATCAGAGAGATACTTACAGGTAGAGAATGTAGGACCTTGTACATCAAGGTAGGAAGTCAGTTTTTTAAAAAAAGACTCTTAGATTGCTTTTTAAAAAATCTAAAAATGGTCTGATTACAAGAAATGCACTTCATAAATAACCCAGAAGGTCTAAAAATAAAAGAATGTGCAGTGGCATATCAGGTGAAAAAAAGAAAGCAAAAGCAGAGCTGGGACTCCCCTACTAGACAAACAGAACTCCAGGAATAAAGCAATCAAATCAGTCAAAGTTATAAACTTATTTATTGTTATAAATAAGGCAATAGCCATAATGAAGAAATACACATTTAAATGCTGAAATACAATATGACATTGACAAAAATACAATTGTAGTGAGTGATTTTTAAATACTGATATTGATCAAAGGCTGAATAAGTAGGGGGGAAACATTTGAATAATATAAATTAATAAAGATGAATTAATAGACATGATCTCTTTCTACAATGACTCTGATAGACAGAAAACCGAACTCAAAATAGCTGCCACATTAGGATAGATCTGGATTCAGCGTATCCTCAGCCATTCTCAATGACTCTTGGCTTTGCTCTCTGCTTTGTGATCAGAAATCCACAAGATGATAAAATGTCTGGTTTGCATACTACAGAAGAGATCACGTCTTGCCCTCAAGAGTCTCTGCTTAGATTTGGTCACAAGCATTACGGCAAAGTAATATGTGGAGCTGTTTGGCCAGGCCCGAGGCATATATCCACCTCTAGGAAAGTGGATAGAGATGTCCACACTGAGATTTGTCCAGGACTGAGATTAGGGGAGCGACCTGTTCCCCAGTCTACAATTGAGTAGTAGTGCAAACAGTTAATGTACTTGGCTGCTAATCTAAAGGTTAGTGATTCAAGGCCACCCAGAGGTACCTCAGAAGAAAGGCCTATCAATGTACTTGTGAAAAATAAGCCATTGAAAATCCCATGGAACACAGTTCTACTCTGACACACATGGGGTCACCATGAGTCAGAATCGACTCAAAGTCAACTGGTATCAGGAAAAATAGAAATGAACACTAGATGCCAAAGATAGCAAACTCCACCACCTGACTGTCCATGATTTGGCTCTGGCTTACTTCTCCAACCACTCTCTGCCTTGCTCCAGCCAACCTGGTTTCTTTTCCATTGCTGAAGAGGTCACACTTATTCTTATCTTGCAGATTGCACTTACTCTTGCTTCTGTGCAGAAGTGCACTCACATATTACAGCTCTCACAGGGCTAGCTCCTTCTTAATCTTTGGATCTTGGTTTGGATATCATTTCCTTAGAGAGGTCTTCTCTGATTGTTCTCCATGCCTCATACTTCTTACTTTCTAAAATGCAACTCTGTATATTTCCTCCATAGGATGTGACACTATCTAAAAATGTATTTATTTGTTTATTATCTTTTTTCCTCTGTCAGTTATATTTCAGCTTCATAAGTACAACCTTATCTGATTTGCTCACTGCAGCTTTCCCAGCACTTATAGCAGTGCCTGCAACATTATAAGCCTGATAAATACTTGTTAAATTAAGAAGTTAATATATATCACACTTTATATTTTGAAAAAATAAAAGGTCAAATGACTTTGGAATATTCCTATGATATTTAGTTTCAGTATTAAAAAATGTCAAAATATTTCACAATTGCTTCTTAATTAAAAAAAGAAACCCTTTTACACCATAAGGTCAAATCAAAACCAATATTATAAATTTGGATAATTCAGAGGGAAACCATGCTATATATCAAAACACGTGAAAGGTGACTAAAGCTGTACCTAAGTGTAAATTCTTATTGTTGCCATAGTTAGGTGACATTCAGTCAGTTCCAAGTCATAGTGACTCTATGTATAACAGAACAAAACACTGCCTGGTCCTGTGCCATCCGCACAATCATTGCTATGTTTGAGCCCATTGTTGTAGCCACTGTCAATCACTTTGATTGAGAGTCTTCCTCTTTTTCTCTGACTCTCTACTTTACCAAGCATGATGTCCTACTCCAGGGGTTGGTCCCTCCTGACAACATGTTCAGAGTAAGCCAGATAAAGTCTTGCTATCCTCGCTTCTAAGGAGTATTCTGGCTGTAAATTCTTAACTTTTAATTATATCATTGTTAAAATGAATAATTAAAGTAAATGAGGTAAATATGAAACTCAAAAATTAATAAAAGAAGAAAAGTACTATGAAAAGAAAAGGGAAAATATTTAACATAAAATGTGAAATAAATGAATTAAAAAGCAGTAAATTAATATGTAAATGAGAACTTGTTTGCAAAAATATAAAATAACCATTTGAAAAATCACATCAAGGTGAAATACAGGTAATACAAATAAAATCAGCAAGAGAGGTAGGAAGAAATGTAAATGTTATTATATTTGTATATTACACATAATTATACTTCAAATATTTTTAAATTGGAGTCAATTATACCTATGTAATATAACATACATACATTGATGTGCATTATATATATATTTACACTATACACGACAGTGATATAAACATATAGTTGTTTTGTATATATAAGTAGTAATTCTGGTAGTGAGTGCAATGAAGAGTTAGTTGAACATTAATTTGATAAGATTTAGATATTCCAGCTCTTCTGTTTCATAATACAAATCCATGCAACTATTTTATCATGGCCCCAGCATAAGATGAAGATATGTTTTCTAGAGACACTGAACACAGTTCCTCTGGTCCACCAGCTGAGGACAGAGACACCATATTAAAAACAGAAGGATTAAGGGAAAATCTGTACAATAACTGGTAAGATGCCCTTTCCTTGCCACACACAGAGTCGATGCCCTCTACTTGGCTTCCAGGATACTGTCGTTCAAGCTTACTCTCCTTTTCTCCTCTTTTCCTCTCTCAAAACAACAACTACACATTTTGGGGTAATCTGACCATCCCAAGAGAAATATCAAACTATATGGAAGTTGGAAGTTTTGGATCTTGCAAAAAAATAGTTGAACTCATTCATCATCCAGAAAATTATAACAGGTCCTAAGGGCCTTCCATAACAAGCAGATCCCAATCAATTTTAAGTGCCCCACTTTCAAATACGAGGAGACAACCAAGGATCACAAGACATGTAAAGGAAGCCTCTAATATGAAAGATAAAGACCAGAAGTAATAGTAAACGTCAGCTTAGGGAAACAAGCAACAATGCAGGCAGAAAAATATTTTTTAAAAAAATTCAGTAATTAACCCTTAGAGAGAGAATAATTTTTAGGAGTCTATAAAAATAATGCTGTAGAATAACAACAAAAAAATATTTTTCAGAAACTAAAAATAAGGCAGCCGAAGTAAAAAGAATACTCAAGATTTGAATTGAAAGATAAAATTGAGGCTCTTGCCCAGAAAGAAGAAGAATAAGAAAAAGGGATTTAAAAAAAAAGAATAGGAGAGTAAAGATTTAGAGAGTTTATGGCTTGGTTTAAAAAATCTACATCTGAATGACTGGAATACCAAAAAGTGAATGAAGTAAACTAAGGGGAGACCATTATCAAAGAATAATTCAAGAACAGTATCCAGAACAGAAAGATACAAATTTCAAAAGTGACAGCTACACTGGGTGTCAGGCTGTGATATAATTAAGGCCCAGTATCATGTGCTGCCTTGAAATCTGGTGAAAATAGGAGGGCTGAGGCTAATGGATATCAGCCTCCAAGGTGATTCTTTTCTAGTCTGGCCTGCCCCAACTAGCTATCACAAATTTTCAGGTGTGGCCTGGACATCGCAGACCAAGGCAGTCCAATTCTCCCAAAGGTTATTTCTCCAGAGCCAAGGACAATGGTCACTGTACTTAGGGTAAAACTAGGTCCTTTACCGTATAACAACCTAAAGAAAATACTAAAAAATTGGAGATGTACTTCTCTTGGGAGAGGAACGGGGATGGAAGTAGTGGTAAGAACTAGTTTTTTCCTCTTATATGCCTTGTAAAACTATTGGACTTTTATATTGTATGCAAAATACAAATTAAATTAAAACCTGAAAAAAAACTTCTCATGAATAGCTGAAAAATGTTTCTAAAAGAAATATAATGATGGGACACTTACCCCAACTGAATTAAAGCACATTAAGAAGCTCTAATTATTAAAGCGTGTGATACTGCATGAGAATTGAAAAGCATATAACAAAAACAACATATATGCTCCGAACACACACACACACACACACACACACACACACTTACACACAATAACCCAAAACCCACTGCCGAGTCGACTTGACTCATAGTGACCCTATAGGACAGGGTAGAACTACCCTATAGGATTTCCAAGGCTATAAGTCTTTACAGAAACAGACTGCCACATCTTTCTCCCATGAAGCAGCTGATGGGTACAAACCCCTGACCTTTTCAGATAGCAGCCGAGCACTTGACAACTGCACCACCACCAGGGCTCCTTTTATACACAATGCTACATATCAAAAGGGAAAAATGATGTTGGTAAATTGGATATTTAGAAAAAAAAATTCAATCAATGCAGTAAAAACCAAGCCATGGCTCAGTAGCAATTGAAGTTATGGTACAAGAGGTAGATTTTTGTTTGTTTGTTTGTTTATATTTTATTGTACTTCAGGGGAAGGCTTACAGAACAAATAGTTTCTCATGAAACAGTAGTACACATGTTGTTTTATGACATTGGTTAACAACCTCACAACATATTGACCCTCTAAATTCT
>NW_004443972.1:18855271-18861138 GCF_000243295.1 Trichechus manatus latirostris
TCTGTCAGTTTTCTCACTCCATTTGGTGCTTGGCTGAGTTCTTTATCTCTTCATTTGATGTTTTAGGGTTTCAGGGTTGTTGTATTCTCTGTTTGGCTTAGTTTTTCGGATCTTTGCTGTGGAGGGACGGCGTGGTGCTTCTGCCTAGAGTGCCATTTTGCCAGAACTCGAAGAGGTAGATTTTGAAGGTACATTTTGGATTAAGGAACCAAAGAAACAGTCCAAATTAACAGTCAGGTATCAATGAGGTAAATTAAGAAATGGAAACTTGGCCTGAAGCCAAAAGGATGTCACTGGTGTTAACAAGTCCTAAGAGGAATGAGTTTGAGCCAGGTTACTTTATAAAGAACTCTGATTCACCTGTGATTAGAGAGTTGTTACAGATTCCACATAGATGTGGACACGTAATGTATATCAAAATAAAATCTGTATATACTAAAGACATCATTGTTTAGGAATATTAAATAACTATCATATTTCACATCTATTAAGCAAATATTTTTCAGAATTTTTTTCTTTTGAAAACTTCCATCGATGGAAAACTTTTTCTTAATATACATGCCAGTCCATTTATTGCCTTATACACCAAAAACTTTTACTTTATTTAAGACTATTTGATACCTTCTACCTAGTTATGCTCTTCTTTCTATTATAAAATGTATACCATCCAAAATCATCTATTTTAATCTTTCATGGTCCATGATATATATACATACGATGTACCACTCACTTTTTCCAACTCTTAGGTTCTTTGGTAGTATAGTTTTATCAGTGAAAGTATTTACTTCCCTTCATTGGGGACTTTTGTAATGGCAAAAGGAAAAGAAACATTGTTGCAGCAAAATAGCTGGGGTATGAGGTTTGCAAGTAAGGTAGTGTAACCAGGAAGTGTGATTGGATAAAAATTTTGTCTCTTTTGGCTTTTGTACCCCCAGATAAGCCTTGTAAGCATATTTGTGGTTTCCTGCGTGATAGTTAGGGAACCCTGGTTGGGTATTTTTTGTGTGTGTGTGTCGTATTGGGAAAATCAGAGATTCCCCATGTAACTGAGTAGAAGGCGCCATGAAAAACGTCAGCAACCAAGGTCTGATGGTACAGACAGTCAACCACTAATTATGGAGTTCCAGAACCTTAAAAGTTCTGTGGTAACCAAGTAGTACCAGAAAATATTTCTCAAAATCCATATTACCAATCAATGATTTATACACACTCCATGACTCAGCATGCTTCCATTAATGAAAACACATGGTATCAAAAAAAAAAGTAGGAAATAATTGGACCTTGAAATGGTTAAGTTACAACTACAGTTATGTCCTCACTGTCCATACTACTACAACAGTGAACAAACTGTGTAAGCCAGTGGTGTTCTGGTCTACACTAAGATGGGAAATGTGCAGCAAAATTGCTTGCATTCTCACCTAAAGCACAATAAGATAATTAAAAAAAAAATTGCTTGCACTTCTAGTCCCTTGACCATTAATCCACTCCTCACTCCTCCTCAGACAGAGTAGGCCCTTAACAGCCTGCTCAACAGAGGACAGGGAGAAATGATGCCAACAGAGTCAATTTGGCATGTAATCAAGAGATGAAACCTAACTGCAATCTAGAGTTTATATCATGCCAAACATCTAGTTAGTGTAATTTTTTAATTGAGCCATTGTTGACATTGCCTATAACATATAGCCTCTCCGATGTTTTAACAAATTTAGAAAATTTGAACAAGATAATAGCTGTAGCTCTGGCTCTTGCAAGCAACGCTTTGGCAAGTACCTTACAATAAATGGCAAACACCTGTGGATGCTCAATAACCATGAATTAAATAACTTCACACTCCTAAATCCAAGGAAGCTACAGCTAAAAAAATTTCCATATTGCATGTTGTTTTTGCATTAAAATTATTCAATCACATTATGTAAACACAACCCAAGACAAGTATTGTTGCCAGGAGGCTAAAAAAGATTTTTAAAAAAAAAAAAAAATTCTTTCCATATTTATTTATTTATTAAATAATATTTTCTTGTGTTTTTGGTGAAGGTTTACACAGAAGTTTACATTCCCATTCCAGAATTTCTACACAAGTTGTTCAGTGACATCAGTTACATGCTTTACAATTCGTGTATATTCTCATTATTTCCATTCAGGTTGTTCTGTTTCCATTTATCTAGTTTCCCTGCCTCCTTACATTCTTATCTTTGCTTTAAAGTGATTGTTGACTGTTTGGTCTCACATACATGATTTTTTAAAGGAGCATAGTCACTTATGGCTGATGGTCATTATTTTTTGAGCCAATTTGTTATTAGCTAAAAGGTGACCTTAGAGGTTAGCATCAGCTCAAGGTTTGAAAAGTATCTCAGGGCAAAGTCCTCTAGTCTCAAGCAGTCCAGTGGGTCTTTTTTTTTTTTAGAAATTTGAGGTTCTGCTCCACAGGTTTCTCCCATTTTATCAGGGCCTATTCTATTGTGGCCCTAATTAGAATGGTTGGTAGTGGAAGCCGGGCACCATCTAGTTCTTCTGGTCTCAGGGTAGATGTCATGGATTGAATTGCGTCTCCCCAAAATATCTGTCAACTTGGCTAGGTCATGATTCCCGTAATTTATGATTGTCTACCATTTTGTCATCTGATATGATTTCGCTATGTGTTGTAAATCCTATCACTATGATGTAATGAGATGGATTAGTGGCAGTTATATTGATGAGATCTACAAGATTAGATAGTGTCTTAAGCCAATCTCTTTTGAGATATAAAAGAGAAAAGCAAGCAGAGAGATATGGAGACCTCATATCCCCAGGAAAGCAGTGCTGGGAGCAGAGTGCATCCTTTGGACCTGAGGTTCCTGTGCTGAGATGCTCCCAGACCAAGGGAAGACTGATGACAAAGACCTTCCTCCTGAGCTGACAGAGGCAGAAAACCTTCTCCTGGAACCAACGCCCTGAGTTTGGACTTCTAGCCTACTGGACTATAAGAGAATAAACTTCTCTTTGTTGAAGCCATCCACTTGTGGTATTTCTGTTATAGCAGCACTAGATGACTAAGACAGTAGATGAAGCCATGGTTTGTGCAGATTATTTGTCTTGTAGACTAGTTTTTTCTTTGGGTCTTTGGTTACCTTCTTTCTCTTTTGCTCTGGATGAGTAGAGACCAATAGTTGTATCTCAGATGGCCGCTCACAAGCTTTTAAGACCTCAGATCCTACTCACTAAAATAGGATGTAGAACATAACTTTATGAACTATATTATGCCAATTGACCAAGATGTCCCACAAGACTATGGTTCTAGTCCTTCAAACTCAGAAATCCAATCCTGTGGGGCAATTCGTTATGTCTAAGAAGTATCCATAACTGTGCCCCTTATGTGTTTTATTATATATATGAATATATGTGCATACAGTCACATAGATGCTTATACATATACATACACCTATATATACACTCATATATGCATACCTATATGCATACAAAGGAACATTGGTGGCACACTGGTTAAACCGCTTGGCTCCTAACTGAAAGGTCGGTTGTTCAAACCCACCAGCTGCCCTGCAGGAGAAGGATGTGGCAGTCTGCTTACATAAAGATTACAGCCTTTGAAACCCTGTGGGGCAGTTCTACTCTGTCTTATACAGTTGTTATAAGTTAGAATTGTCTCAATTGCAGTGGGTTTGTTTTTTTTTTTTTTTTTCATACACATACAGTGAAACCTGTGAGAGCTGGAACTTGACATAAATGCCTTGTTTTTCCAGGTCTCACAAGTTTTCCATCTTTGACAGGGTGCTGTCTTACCACTTTTCTATTGCTTGTTTTAGTGGAAAATATTTGAGTTTTCCTTCTCTGACAGGCTTCCACTTTACATGGGTTCTGGCTTTTGTAGGTTTGACTGTATATACCCACACATGTATTTTTTTGTTGTTTTTGTTTCAGAATTATATACGCCATAGCAATTACCAACAGGTCCTTTTTCTTGTGTACTTTTTAGTGATATCATTTACCTGGTCAAGCAGTGTGCACTTCACCCTCATTCAGTGATAATTTCCCATCACCCAAAATAACAAGTGTCTACTGTCTAGAGTGAACTCCCAAACCCCAACTCTAGTGACACTAATGAAGATTAGTTTCTGTATATTTACTCGATAATGTCATTTCATAAAAGTGAGAACATACAAATTTTTGGTATGTAATTGACTTATTTTCACTCAATATAATGTTCTCCAAGTTCGTCCATGTTCCAAGATGTTTTGGGAACTCATTTTTCTTAATTGCTGAGTAGTATTCCAATGTATGTATGTACCAAATTTTACTTATCCATTCATCCATTGATGGGTACTTAGGTTGTTTCCATCTTTTTGCTTTTGTGAATAATGCTGCGATGAACATAGATGTGCATATATCTGTTCCGTCACTTCTATTAAATCCTTAGAGTATATATCTAGGAGTGGAATTGTTAGGTCATATGACAGCTCTACCTCTAGTTTTTTGAGGAACCACCAGACTGTTTTCCACAGTGGCTGTACCATTTTGCATTCCCACCAGCAATGGATAAGGGTCCCAATTTCTCCACATCCCCTCCAACAGTTACTATTTTCCTTTTTTTGTTGTCTTGTTTTGTTTTCTGTCTTAACCATTGTCTTAATTATCTAGTGCTGCTATAACAGAAATACCACAAGTGGATGACTTCAACAAACACAAGTTTATTCTCTCACAGTCTAGGAGGATGGAAGTGCAAAATCTGTGTCAGCTCTAGGAAAGGCTTTCTCTCTCTGTTGGTTCTGGGGGAAGGTCCTTGTTATCAATCTCCCCTTGGTCTAGATGCTTCTCAGTGCAGGAACCCTGGGTCCAAAGGATGCACTCTACTCCTGGCACTGCTTTCTTGGTGGTATGAGACCCCCCGTCTCTCTGCTCACTTCTCTTTTATATCTCAAAAGAGATTGACTCAAGACAAAATCTAATATTGTAGATTGAGTCCTGCTTCATTAACATCATAGTGGTAGTATCTACAACACATAGGAAAATCACATCAGATGACAAAATAGTGCACAATAACACAATACTAGGAATCATGGCCTAGCCAAGTTGACACATATTTTGGGGGGACATATTTCAATCCATAACAGCCATCCTAGTGGGAGTGAAATGGTATCTCATTGTGGTTTTGATTTGCATTTCCCTAATGGCTAATTTCATTGAGCATCTTTCAGTGTGTCTGTTGGCCATTTGAATACTTTCTTTGGTGAAGTGTCAGTTGATGTCCTTTGCCCACTTTTTGATTTGTCTTTTTGTTGTTAAGTTGTAGAAATTTTCTATATATTTTATATGTTAGACCCTTATCAGTTACATCAATCTTTTTTATTTCAGTTGGGTCATTTGTTAAAAGAGCTTTACTAATCATTTGACTCAAAAACATTAACTGAGTGATGTTAATTGGGAAAAAGGAGGTGACAGGAATAGGTGATATAATTAAGACATACTCAATCACACCTTACTATTATTTAATTTTATTAATGCAATTTCTATTATTTAAATAGCACAATTATTTTAGGTGTATTAGATAAAGTATTATTCATGTGTTACACTGTTCCAAAATACAAAATAGAATTAAATTATCAGTCACTCACATACTTAGCAGGACAGAAGAATCAAAACATAACTACAATCCTCTGTGTCCAACATACTGCACTAAGAGTTCAATGATACATAAAGGAAATCATAAAATACATTTTCAGCTGCAGCAACAAGGAGGATAATTTTTTATTTTTTCCCATACAAAAATTTATACATACACTGTTAAGTGACTCTAATTGCTCTCCCCATACTGTGTCAGCACACTCCTCCTTTCCACCCCTGATTCCCCATGTCCATTCAACCAGCTCCTAACC
>NW_004443972.1:18861238-18882995 GCF_000243295.1 Trichechus manatus latirostris
CTTTATCGTTTTCAATTTTATATTTAAGTCTTTGATCCATTTTGAGTTAGTTTTTGTGCATGGTGTGAGGTATGGGTCTTGTTTCAGTTTTTTTGCAGATGGATATCCAGTTATGCCAGCACCTTTTGTTAAAGAGACTGTCTTTGCTCCAATTAATGGACTTTGGGCCTTTGTCAAATATTAGCAGCTCATAGGTGGATGAATTTATGTCTGGATTCTCAATTCTGTTCCATTGGTCTATGTATCTGTTGTTGTACCACTACCAGGCTATTTTGACTACTGTGGCAGTATAATAGCTTCTAAAATCAGGTAGTTTGAGGCCTCCCACTTTGTTCTTCTTCTTGAGTAATGCTTTACTTATTCTGGGCCTCTTCCCTTAAGGAGGATAAATTTTAAGAAAAGATGAGGAGCTGATATAACTACTTCCCAAAAGTGCCCACAGTGGGATAATGTACAATTTTCTTTGCTCACTGCATTCCTGCTCTGTTTCTTCCACCAGTGGATGCAAAAGTGTGCCAGGAAGTCCAATATATTCTACCCAGTTGGCAAGCAGAAGGGAAATACTTGACAGTAAACAGCATTTTAAAAGAAGAATTGTCCCTAACAACAGAAGGCAAATGCAAAACACCAACCCAGAGAGGGTGATGAATTAGGAGGTTATTAGCAAAATAAATACTTGTGAAATTGAAATGATAGACTGAAAGATAGAGGGAGGAAAAGGAGACAGAAAGAGAGAGCGGGGTGGGGGGGCATGAAATCGAGAAACGAGAAACGCACACAAATATTTAACACTCATAAATATTTATGCTACTTGTAAAGTAAGTATTAATAAACACTCATCCATTTTTCACAGGGCCAGTTTCATAATGGAACCACGTAGAGAGAGGGGATGCCCAAATATCTGATCAAATTGGCAATGCTGGAAAGCTTTTGTTGTTAACTATGTACTGTCGAGTTGATTCCAACTCATGGTGACCCTATAGGACAGAGTAGAACTGCCCCATAGGGTTTCCTAGGCTGTGATATTTAAGGAAGCAGATTGCCAAGTCTTTTCTCCCATGGAGCAGCTGGTGTGTTCGAACCACCAACCTTTCAGTTAGCAAACAAGCACTTAATCATCGCACCACCAGGGTTCTTTTGAAAAGTACTTAGCCAGTATGATTTTGAGTTAATGTTCCTACTTTAGTTACATTAAATCTAGGCCTGTAATTAGAATCCTCAAGGATGACTTTTAAATATTATCCAAATATTTCAGATAAATGTCTGTAAACATGTTAGGAATAAAAATATGTATAAAAAGAAAATAACCATAATCAATTTCATGTATTAACAAATCAATAACAGGGATTTTTTTTATTATAGCTAAAATTTCAAACCACTTTTTTCTGCTGGTTTGAATTGTATAATATTTTGGGTGTATTTGGTAAACTATGTTGGGCTGAAAAAATAAAGTACGGCTGTAGATTACCCATGGGGTTTAGTAGCTTAAGGAACTATAATTGTGCACATAATGCATAGTACTTATCTTTAAAAGACGCGCTTAACTGTATAAATGTATCTTCCCAGAAAATCAGTTTTTAATCCCTCTAGAGGCAGCCGTCCACTCATTTACAAGCACAATAAGACAAGGAGGGCTCAAGAACAAAGAACTAGACTTAAATAACAGAAAGAGTAGGCCACAATGTGGGCATAGTTTAGAAATTCAGTGTTTAGACTCAGATGCTTATTATTTCATTCTCTGAACATGATTGTATTCCTATTTAATTCATTTTTCTAGAATAAATTTGATAGAGATATCTATAAGAAGGACTTCATTTTGATGCCTGAAATTATGTATGGAAACAAACAAAAAAAATTGCCCTGATATCACAAGAGTACAAATTGGCTTTTTGAAACTCAGCCTCCCCAGGCAAGATGAACTGGCTGGTAATTCTGCTTTCTGACAGTTAAAGTTGCTTGCAAGAGTTTTATGATGATTTTGAAGAAGAAAAGGAAATGACATCTATAAGCACCAATAGTTTCTCATAATATCACTAAACACATTTTTGTTATGTGCTTAGAAAATGCAGCTGCACACAGTGATCACTGCCTGACATTTCACTATTGAAAGAAAAATGCTGTCAGCTGTAAGAAGAAAATCTTATTTTTCACAGAATCTGATACATTCAAAAGCTCTTTATTATTTATTTCTCCTCTGACATTTTAGATAAAGTAACTGAAATCATCCCAGGTAGCAGTAGATTGGCAAATTTGATGTAAGAGTCAGTCTAAAAAAATCAAATTTTAGTATGGTGCTATAAAGCTAAATTACGTACTTCTTTGACTCTTTGTGGTTTTATCGAAAGTAAATTATTTTGTAGTTAGTTCCAACTACCTAATATTCTTAATCCACCACCTGTCTGTCAGTTTGTCATACTATGGTGACTTGCATTTTGCTATGATTCTGGAAACTATGCCACCAGTATTTCAAATACCAGCATGGTTACCCATGGTGGACAGGTTTCAGCAGAGCTTCTGGACTAAGACAGACTAAGAAGAAAGGTCTGGCCATCTACTGCTGAAAATTAGCCAATGAAAAGCTTGTGGGTCACAATAGAATATTACCTGATACAGTGCTGGAAGATGGAGCCTCCTAAGTTGGAAAGACTCAAAATACACAGTGGCTGCAAGGGAAATGATACCAAGTAGAAACAAAATCTCCAGAAAGGAATAAAGAGCATGAGAAATGGTAAATAGTGGGGTAAATATAAAAGACACTCTCTTTTTTCTCTTAATATCATTAAAAGACTATTAAATCATATATATATACATACATACATACACACATTCAAATTGATACAATATTAATTCTAAGTAAACAGTGCTATATCAAGGACGCATATTGCAATCTCCAGAGCTGTGGTCTCCAATAGGATAGATACTTGCTATATATGGCAATTTCCATTTAAATATTTATTAAAATTAAACAAAATTAAAAAATGCAGCTCCTCTGTCTATCTAACCACATTTCAAATGCTTAGTATTCACAAGTGTCTATGCAGAATAGAACTTTGTCAACATCACAGTTCTAGTGGACAGCACTGCTCTGTAGTAACCACTAACCAAAAAATAAAAGAGGTATAACTAAAAAGGCAATAGCAAAATTAAATGATGTAGTAAAAAAATTAAACCCAAAAGGAGGCACAAAATAAGGAAGAGGGGAACACAGAACAGACGAGACAAACAGTTTACAAATAATAGAAGATCTATAACCCACCATTTAAATTATTACAAAATAATTATAACCATATTAATAATTACTATACAATACACTTAAAAGTCAGAGATAGTCAGATTAGGTAATAAAATCAAGACCTAACTATATGCCATCTATTAGAGCCATACTTTATAAAGACACAGGTAGGCTGAAAGTAAAAGAATGAACAATGATAGACCAAATAAACCCTACTCTAAAGAAAGCAAGTGCAACACAAAGGGTATTATTAGATATAAAGACATATATTTCATAAATTCATCAGATGTCATATATATCATAAATATATTTGTTTAAATACAAAATTTCAAAATACATGTACAAATTGACAATTAAATGAAGAAACAGATGAACAACAATCACATTTAGAAATTTTTATATCCTCTTTTCAGTAAACGATAGAATGACTAGAAAAAAATAAGTAAGAGTATGTGAGATTTGAAGAAGACTATCAAAGATGTTAATATATTTTAAATTTCTAGAATACCATACATAACAACTTTTCAAATGCACAAGGAATGTTCTCCAGGATAAAAGATATGCTGAGCTACAAGTAATCTTAATTTAATTAAAATTTTTAGTTGAAATCTTACAGAATATATTCTCTAAGCAAAACATAAATAAATTAAAACTCACTATCAATAAGATATCTAGAAAATCCCTAAGACTCTGAAAATTATAAAACACAATTCTAAATAACAGAGGGATCAAAAAAGATATCAAAATGGAAAATAGATAATATTTCATAATGTTTGATAATGAAAATACAACATGTCAAAACTGTGCCGCTTACTCAAAGCAATATTAGGGGAAATATTGTTACTTTAAATGCTTATGTTGGAAAAGAAGCAAAGATTAGAACCAACAATCTAAGTTTCTACTACAAGAAGTTAAAAAAGTAGGCCAAATTAAAATTATAATCAGAAGGATGGAAATAATAATGAGTAGAAGGGGCAAAAAAAAAGAAGGAAAACAATCTAACAATAGAGAAAATAAACAAAGCCAAAAGGTTTGAAAAGATTAATAAAAACAATAAAGTCCTAGCAAGACTTACTGAGAAAAAAGAACAAAGACTGAAAACACCAGTATACACGTATATAAGTACATCACTACAGATCCTATAGACACTAAAAAGACAGTATGAAAATATGAACAAGTTCATGCCAATATTTCTTAGAATAAATAGACAAATTCCTTGTAAAACACAATTTACCAGAAGTAACAGAAAAAAATAGAAATGGAAAATACGAATAGTCCTAAATCTATTAACAACATTGAATTTATCAAAAATCACTCCACAGTTTGGCAGTTCCTCAAAAAGTTAAACACAGAATTACCGTATGACCCACCAATTCCACTGCTAGGTACATACTCAAAATACTCTAACAGATAATTAAACATCAATGTTCATTGCAGCAGTATTCACAATAGGCAAAATGTGGGAACAACTCAAGTGTCCATCAACAGATGAATGGATAAACAAAATGTGGTGTATATATATATATATACACTACAATATTACTTAGCCTTAGGAAAAAATGAAGTTCTGATACATACTATGACATGGATGAACTTTGTAAACATCTATGCTAAGTGAAATAAGTGAGACATGAAAGGACAAATATCATATGATCTCACTTATACACAATATCTAGAATAGGCAAATGCATAGATACAAAAGTCTATTAGTAGTTACCATGGGCTGGGGGGATGGGAAATGGGGAGTTTTTTAAGGGGTATTGAATTTCTATTTGGGATGTTACAAATCTTTTAAAATAGATAAAAAGAGCTTTGATCAAGGGCCATAGGGTTGGAATACATAGCATGGGTTAATCTCAACTGATATGGATTGCCTGCATGCTTACCTCCAGAGCTAATGACCCTTGGTCCATGCTACAGAATCTATTAACTAAAGATAATGATGTTCTGTAACCATGACTTTGGGAGCTAGATATAACAGCCTGACAGCAGTGTTTAGAAATAATCATTGGATTTATGATTTGCACCTGGTTCCAGAAGACCCTGAGGCAGGGGAGGAGGGCCCCAATAGTTAAGGATGGTCACATAGTTAAAATATGTTTACAAGACCAGAACACTCTAAAAGACCCACACCATGGACAGACTTTGTGATTCATGGCACTGAGGTGCTTTGCTTGTAGGCTGGTGGTGGTTTGAGATCCAGAGAAAATGACTACTGCCTTGAGTCCTCTATTACCTGGCCCAGTGGCAGGAAAACAAAGAATCCTGTGCCCGAGATCTCCAGACCCTTTCAATACATATCATTTTTCTGTTATTGCTGTATTGTATCCTTTGCCTATAGTAAAGTTACTCTGTGAACTCTTTGAAACCCGTGAGTACTTTCAACAAATGAAAAAGTAGATTAATATGTAATTAACACAGCTGGAGATATCAATACCATTTTCTCAATAATTGATAGAACAATTGAACAATTATTAACTTGGATAAACCAACATTTATAAAAGGCTAAAAAGCATTAATTAGGAAATTACAGGGGACCAAAGTAAAATATATATATATATATATTTTTTTTATATATATATATATCCTTGTTAGGTGTCGTCGAATCAATTCTGACTTATAGGGACCCTATGTGCAACAGAACGAAAAACTGCCCAGTCCTGCACCATCCTCACAATCATTGTTATGCTTGAGCCCATTGTTGCAGCCGCTGTGTAAATCCATCTCATTGCGGGCCTTCCTCTTTTTCACACACCATAATTCAAAGGCATCAATTCTTCTTCAGTCTTCCTAATTCATTGTCCAGCTTTCGCATGCATATGAGGTGATTGAAACACCATGACTTGGGTCAGGTGCACCTTAGTCCTTAAAGTGACATCTTTGCTTTTTAAAACTTTAAAGAGATCTTTTGCAGCAGATTTGCCCAATGCAATATGACCTTAGATTTCTTGACTGCTACTTCCATGGACATTGATTGTCGATCCAAGTAAGATGAAATCCTTGACAACTTCAGGATTTTCTCCATGTATCATGATGTTGCTTATTGGTCCAATTGTGAGGATATTTGTTTTCTTTATTTGGAGGTATAATCCATACTGAAGGCTGTAGTCTTTGATCTTCTTCAGTAAGTGCTTCAAATCCTCTTCACTTCCAGCAAGAAAGGTTGTGTTATTTGCATATCACAGGTTGTTAATGAGTCTGCCTCCAATCCTGATGCCCCATTCTTTTTCATATAGTCCAGCTTCTCAGGTTATTTGTTCAGCATACAGATTAAGTATTGTGAAAGGATACAACTCTGACACACACCTTTTCTGATTTTAAACCATGCAGTATCACCTTGCTCTGTTCGAAGGACTGCCTCTTGGTCCATGTATGGGTTACTCATAAGCACAATTAAGTTTTCTGGAATTCCCATTTTTCACAATGTTATCCATAATTTATTATGATCCACACAGTCAAATGCCTTGGCATCATCAATAAAATACAAGTAAACATCTTTCTGGTATTCTTTGCTTTCAGCCAACATCCATCTGACATCAGCAATGATATCCCTCATCCCATGTTCTCTTCTGAATCTGATCTGAATTTCTGGTAATTCCCTGTTGATATACTGCTGCAACTCTTTTTGAATTATCTTCAGCAAAATTTTAATTGCATGTGATATTAATGATATTGTTTGATAATTCCCACATTCCATTGGCTCATCTTTCTTTGGAATGGGCACAAATATGGATCTTTTCCAGTCAGTTGGCCAAGTAGCTGTCTTCCAAATTTCTTGACATGGAAGAGTGAGCACTTCCAGCATTGCATCCATTTGCTGAAACATCTCAATTGGTATTCCGTCAATTCCTGGAGCCTTGTTTTTTGCCAATGCCTTCAGTGCAGCTTGGACTTCTTCCTTCACTACCACCAGTTCTTGATCATATGCTACCTCCTGAAATGGTTGAACATCAACCAATTCTTTTTGGTACAGTGACTCTGTGTATTCCTTCCCTCTTCTTTTGATGCTTCCTGCATCATTCAGTATTTTGCCCATATAGAATCTTTCAATATTGTAACTCAGGCGTGAATTTTTTTCTCGCATACCACTGATTTTTGAGAACTTTAAATGTGAGCGCTGCTGGACTTAAGCCAATAATCATACCACTCATTATGTCTCCCAAATGGGCACATGACCCAAATCAGGCTGATTTGATTATTGTCCAGGTGTTGACAGAAGGACAAAGAATTTTCTCTTTCTGGCTGGATAAGAAGGAAATTTTTTGCCTCAGGTGCTGCTGTCCATTGTTTTATGAATATTTGGAAATATTATACTTGCAAATGGAGTGAAGAATGGTAAGTGGAGTGCTGAAATAAAGAGAGGAAAATAGCAGGTCCTCATCTGAACTCCCGGACAAAGCCTCACTTGAAGCAATACTAGTTATTAGGTCATCTATTTACAGGAGTCCATAAACCGCCTTTATTGTTTAGGCCAGACTGAGATGATTTCCCGTGACTTGGAATTGAAAAGATCTTAATATATTCAGAATTCATATTAATAAATAGTGACAATTAAGGTAGCATTTTTAGAAAAAGAAATCAAAATAAAATAGAATATATAATACTGAACAATATGTCAGGGGACCTAGGTTTTGGTACTTGCACTCCAAATAACAAGCTGTTAGATTTTTCTGGGCTTTCAGTCTCTTTCAGTCTCTGTAGCCATAACACAGGGCCAATGACATAACCTATCTAAAAAGGTTTCATAGTATCTAAGGGATTATCAAAATTCAATTTAATATGATGTTAAGGCTAATGAAAGACCAATACAAATGTCCTAAGAACAGTTTAGGCCATCTGGATTTGTCTGACCACTAAACATACCTGGTTTACACACAGTGAGGGCAGATTTAGGCCAGGTCTCCATTGACAAGGCAAAGCAGAAAATTACGTCAGTTCCCCAGATAATTCTGATAGCAAATTCACCTGCTCACGGATTGACCTAATTCCCCTCAATGCACTGGTCAGTTCCTTCCAATGGGTGTTTTACTTTATGAGCAGGGATATTGTATCACCACTATGTACTATCCAAAGAGGAAGAGGGGTGGCCCAGCCCCTTCTCTTCTCTTGACCTTCGTTCTATCTAGGCTTCCAGACTCATGATCATCTATTTATAATCCCACGCCACCTTCTTATATGAACAGAAGCTGAAAGAAAAAGTGAAAGTCAACTAAGTTGAAAACCCACCTAGTATTGAGTCCCTAGAAAGTTCTAACCTTGCCCTAGATACAATGTGTATAGAAGTGTGGTCTAGGACCACTTACATCAATTCATCAGGGGTGATTTTCAAAATTGCCTATTACAGTCTCCATGCCCAGAGATTCTTTTTCAGCGGGTGTGAGATAGGGCTTATGAAACCGCAATTTTAATAAGCCTTTCAGGTGATTTTTAGGCACATGTAAGTTTGGGAATCATTGACCCAAAGCAGGTCTTATGCCTTCTCACTCTTTTCTAGCTAATTATTTGGTCTATATAGCTGATTCAAAAGCTTATTATATCACAGAACTTCTTTCTTTCTTTCTTTTTTTTTTTTTTTTTTTTTTTGGTAAAAAATATTCTTAAGAGAGAGTTTAAGTAGTTTTTCATAAAAATTAATTATCAAATAGGCAATGAGTCTGTACTGCCATGACCATGAAGAAAAATAAGCAAACACTTTAAGCTATATGGTAAGCTAACATTTTCTGTAGGAGACCTAGCATAACACACTTAATGTAGATGTTGAGCAATTGAGCATGTTTAGTCATAATATACCCTGTGCTCTTCGAAAACAACAAACACAATCACATTAGTTCTGTTTTTAAAATAGCAGATCCCAGTTACTTTTGCCTGTGAGGTGACTCATCCAAATTTTTTGTGGGAATTTTTAGCACAGGCATATTGTGCTCGCATGGCACCAGGTTATTTTGGCACAATTACATCAGATTAAAGATCCGCTGAGACATCCTGTAAGTCTAGATAAAACAGCTCCAAATATCTGCAACTGTCATTAACAGAGCTCCAAATGCTCACAGTCTGCAGAGCAGCAGTAACTTATATAACAATCTACCTACAACTAGTTTATTGGCAAAGCACTACAGATACTCAGGAATGTATTCAAACACTGTAAACTAGCTGTGTAGAGGAAGGGGGAAACACAAAATAAACCAGGAATATAATCACCGAAATAAAAAATCATCCAGCTTCCATGCATATACATTCCAAGAGAAGAAAGGGAGGAAGGAAAAAAGGGAGTGAAGCAGGAAAGGAGAGAGAGAGGGAAGAAGGGAGGGAGAGAGGGGGAAAAGGAGGGAAGGGAAAGAAGACAACAGAAAATTTCAGATTTAAATAATATTATCATTCACTATTCAGGCAAGCATATGAAAGTAATTTAATTGTACATACAGAAAGAAACATTCATTTGGGCTAAAAAGTAGCTCTAAAGTATGTATTTTGCTAAAATCAGAAGGTTTTAACATCTAATTCAAAACATTTGAGTGTTATAAAAAATATTAAGTGCTTTATAACAAATCTAATCTCTAGATCCAAACCAAATCCACCACTGGTGAGTCGATTCTGACTCATAGCGACCCTATAGGACAGTGAGGAACTACCCCATAGGATTTTCAAGGCTGTAAATCTTTATGGAAGCAGACTGCCACATCTTACTCCCACAGAGCAGCTGATGGGTTCAAACTGCTGACCTTTTGGTTAGTAGCTGAGTGCTTTAACAACTGCATCACCAGGGCTTCTGATCTCTAGACGAGTGAGAATTAATCTCATAATAAGGAGCAATGGTTTCACCATACTTCTTAGAGCTCCCAGGACTAAAACATAATCAGGCCTCCATCTGTAGATAGTACTAACTCCCTTTCTGACCATTTCTAATCATTTTTCCAGGTGTAGATACAGCTCCTGAGATCACGGCCTGGGCTGCCAACCATGAGTGGGGGATAAGGGGGACAAAAATCAGGGATAATAAGCACGAACAGTAAATTTAGTTTAGGTGTAGTTGATTTAGTTTAGGTGTAGTCCCTGGTTGGTAAAAACAGTTAATGAGCTCGGCTGCTAATCAAAAGGTTAGCAGTTGGAGTCCACCTGTGGCTTCTCGTAAGAAAGGCCAGTACTCGATTCAGTAAGAATACCCAATTTGAGCACACACTTCATGTAAGAACTTACAGTAAGATGACTATTGATGAGGCATGACCCTGTTATCAAAAAATTACCACCTGGTGATGGAATTCTCCTTGCTGTGCTACATCTTAGAATGACTTGATTTCAATTCTTTGTGTCCTTAGGTCTACAGGACCTTTCCCTTTTGATAATATTCTATCTCAAGCCTTTGTTTTTCACATCTTAACACCTGCTCTCCTCTTACTTTTTTTTTTTTTAATTGTACTTTAGATGAAGGTTTACAGAACAAACTAGCTTCTCATTAAACAGTATATATATTGTTTTATGACATTAGTTAACAACTCCATGACACATCAGTACTCTCCCTTCTCGACCTTGAGCTGTTCCCTATTACCAGCTTTCCTGTCCTCTCCCACCTTCTCATCCTTGCCCCTGGGCTGGTGTGCCCCTTTAGTCTCGTTTTGTCCTCTGGGTCTGTCTAATCTTTGGCTAAAAGGTGAACCTCTGAAGTGACTTCATTACTGAGCTAAAAGCGTGTCCCAGGGCCATACTCTTGGGGTTTCTCCAGTCTGTGTCAGACCAGTAAGCCTCGTCTTTTTTTGAGTTAGAATTTTGTTGTACATTTTTCTCCAGCTTTGTCCAGGACCCTCTATTGTGATCCCGGTCAGAGCAGTCAGTGGTGGTAGCCAGGCACGTTCTAGTTGTATTGGACTCAGTCTGGTGGAGGCTATGGTAGTTGTGGTCCATTAGTCCTTCGGACTAATCTTTCCCTTTTGTCTTTAGTTTTCTTTATTTTCCCTTGTTCCTGAAGGGGTGAAACCAATGGAGTATCTTAGATGGCCACTCAGGCTTTTAAGACCCCAGACACTACTCACCAAATAGAATGCAGAACATTTTCTTTATAAACTATGTTATGCCATTTGAGCTAGATGTTTCCTGAGACCATGGTCTCCACAGCCCTCAGCCCAGTAATTCTGTCCCTAAGGGAGTTTGGATTTGTCCATGGAGCTTCCATGACTTTACCCTGAACAAATTGTGCTGGCTTCCCCAGTATGGTGTACTGTCTTACCCTTCACCAAACTTACCACTTATCTATTGTCTATTTAGTGTTTTTCTACCCCCACCCCACCCCTTGTAACCACCAAAGATCATTTCTTTTTGTGTGTTAACCTTTTTGTGAGTTTTTTTAGTAGTGGTCACATATAACATTAGTCCTTTTGTGATTGACTTATTTTTGAGAAAGAAAAATTTATACGGGAAACTGTTACTCACTGTAATTCTCAACCTTCCTTTATAGTTTGATTTCTGCTCCCACCGTTTCACTGGAATGTCATATAGCTTTGCTATGAGTCGAAATCTACTCGACAGCAATGGATTTGGTTTGGTTTTTTTGGTTCAATTACCTCATCATGGTCAAATCCAATGGTAATATTTTAGTGTTTATTTGGTGAACCTCTGTGGTGCGTTTTATACCGTTCTGATTCATTTAAAATTTATTGAGTGTTACCACAATGAGATACCATTTTACTCCCACTAGTATGGCTGAGGAAACCTTGGTGGCACAGTGGTTAAGAGCTATGGCTGCTAACCAAAAGGTAGGCAGTTCGAATCCACCAGGCGCTCCTTGGAAACCCTACGGGGCAGTTCTACTCTGTCCTATAGGGTCGCTATGAGTCAGAATCGAATTGACGGCAAAGAGTTTTTTTGGTTTATTATAGCTGAGGTTGAAAAAAAAAACAGAAAATAACAAATGTTGGTGAGGATGTAGGTAAATGGGAAGCCTTACCCATTGCTGGTGGGAATCCAAAACGGTACAGCCATTGTGGAATGTAGTGTGGTGGTTCCTCAAAAAACTAAAAATAGAACTACCATACCCACTGCTGTAGAGTTGACCCCGACTCACAGTGACTCTATAGGACAGAATAGAATTGCCCCATAGGGTTCCAAGGCTGTAAATCTTTACAGAAGCAGACTGCCACATCTTTCTCCCACGGAACAGCTGGTGGGTTCGAACTGATGACCTTTCAGTTAGCAGCTGAGTGCTTTAACCACTGTGACACCGGGGCTCTTAGAACTACCATGTGACCTAGCAATTCCACTCCTACATATATACCCAAAAGACCTGAAAGCAGAGATTTAGACAGAGATTTGTACACCAGTGTTCGTTGCAGCACTATTCACAATAGCCAAAAGGTGGCAACAACTTAAATACTCATCACCTGATGAATGGATAAACAAAACGTGGTACATACATACAATGGAATACTACTCAGCCAGAAGAAGAAATGAAGTCTTGATACATGCTACAATATGGATGGAGCTTGAAGACATTATGCTGAGAGAAATAAGTCAATCACAAAAGGACAGATATTGTATATAAAAAAGACAAGAACAGGCAAATATGTAGAGACCAAAGTTCAGTAGTGGTTACCAGGGGCAGTAGAGAGGGGGAAAGGGAGGGTGTTGATTATGGCATACTGATGATGATGTATAGTTTATAATGATGGAAAAATTGCACTGATTAGTGGTAGGGTTGTACAGCCAACTATTGTAATTGCTGTCAATAAGTTATACACCTCTAAAAAGCTGAATTGGAAAATGACAACAATGACAAAAAAAAAAAAGTAGCTACTGAGGCCGCTTATGTATAATCAAACACCTCATGGGATTTGGTTTCTTGGTCTGGAGGTTTAGGGTCATGGTTTCATAGGACATCTCAGTTAATTGGCCTAATAATGTGGTTAGTACTTCTGTTCTACCTCCTTCTGTTCATTGTGTCCTGCCTGGGTCTTAAAAGCTTGCAAGCAGCCATCAAAGGCACAATGATTTTTCTCTATTTGCCTGGAGTAACAGAAGAAGAAGAAAAGTCAGGAACAGGAAGAAAATGGAATGTGTGACTATTTGCCTCCATGAACAACTGCCTCCTTTCTCATGAGACTGGAAGAACTGGATGGTGCCCAGCTACCACTAGTCAATATTTTGATCAGAGATTCTATAGAAGAGTTCTGATCAAAAGGGGGCAAATGCAGAATAGAAATTCAAATTATCATGAACTGTAGACTTTCTGGAGCCATGGAGGGTGGATGAGCCCCTGAAACTATTGCCCTAAGATAATCTTTAAACCTGAAACCAAAATATCTCCTGAAGTCTTAAAACCAAACAGTTTAGCTTAATTAGTAAAGAATGTTTGCCTTGAACATTATGCTCTTTTAAGATCTATCTATATGGGATCAAATTGACAACAGCATCTCAGAAGATTAGACGGGAACCTTAAGAGGCAGTGAGTTTATGTTAATGGGGTAGGAAAAGGTAGGTGAGAATGATTGCACAACTCAAAGAATGTAATCAAAGTCACTGAATTGTACATATAGAAACAAATTTTTGCTGTGTATATTCTCAACAGCAGCAAAAAAAAATGAATGATAAAAAAAAAAAAGGTATTGAGTGTCCCTTATGGTCCTGGTATTGTTTCCAGTGCTGAGGATATAGCAGTGAATAAGTCAAGTAAGTGCCTTACTCTTATGGAACTGACATTCTAGGTGAACACTCTTGTTGATTATTCACAAAACTCCTTAGCTTCTGGGAAGCTACCTCTCTGACCTTTCCCATAATTTTTTCTTTATAGTCTTCTTTTATTTTATCCTTACCTTAAACATTGACATTTTTTCTAAGGTTTTGCCCTCAAACTACTTTTATTCTTTCTCTCCATTCTCATTTGAAGTGATTTTATCTACTCTACTACCATTTACTGATCATAACCAAATTTCTATAACCAGCCCTGAGGTTTCTTTGAGCTTCAGGCTTTCATACTTCCTCTGGACAGTTCTACCTGCACACCTGGAAGTACCTCCATGTTAACATACCCAACTGAACTCATCATCTTCACCTGCCTCTAATCATTACCTTCTCCTTGTTCTCTATCTTATCTGGTCATACCAACAACCGTTCCAAACTGTGCTAGAAACCTAAAATCATCCTCAATTCTTTTCTTTCCCCGTATTGTTTCCATTCCTGGCATTCAAATAATCATTAGAAAAAGCCAAAGTATGTCTTTCATATTTCTTTAATTTCTCTCTACTGCTTTCTTCATCATCACTGTCACAGCCTAAGAAAAGACTGGACATTTCTAGTCTGGACCATGACATCACCCTCCTAATTGGGATTATTACTTTAAATTCATCTCCTTCACAGCTGCACAGTATCCAGACTAATTTTTCTGCTTACACCTTTTGATTAATGCCTATTAACAAAAATTAAAGGAAAAAATACACTTAGTAGGTACATAGCAAATCTTTGTTGATCTGAACTAAACTTCTCTAGAGCATGGTAAATTATTTTCGCCCGGAATCTATAAACTTTTTATAAAGGCAGCATGTACACATACAGAATAAAACAATAAAATGTCAAGGACGGTACCTGATTTACTGAATAACCATTTTAATTCTGCTTACAAGCTCTGAGGATTGAGCTCTGGGAGGAATAAAGAGACACAATAACATTAGTTTATTCAGTCAGGGTCCCAAAGTGTACAAATTTGCCTTAGGAAGTAATTTATTCATTGGGAAAACTAGCCAAATGCATATTGTTTTGCTATCAGACCAGAAATAGATATAACTTCAAAAGAAAAAAAAAAAGATGGGATTTTCCTTTTAAAGAAGCACTTGTTGCCACAGGTAGTATATTTAATCAATTAATATAAGGAAATTTGACATCACTTCTGAGAATAAAATTTTCTCATAAAAAGAAGTATTCATTCATCAATATTCTAGAACATAAACAATGATTTTTTAAAATATTACTGGTTTATAGACGGCTCAGTTAATTAATACCACCAGCCTGATCTCTATAACAACACTGAAAATGAGATGATGACAGAATTCATTAAATAATTCAGACGAAAACTCAGAAGCTCGTTTGGGGTCTCTCCTTTCTGAGACACTCAGCTGACCCCCTAATTTTTTTATACTAGAGATTAAGGTAGATGTTTATAGAGATGACTCCCCAGTTGTACCTAGTTTCATGCAATTTTTATTCTTCCGATTCAATCTAATGCCCGTTTCTTCTAGTGGACATTGTTGAATAAGTAGACGTATTTTTTTTACATGGCACCTATGTGGTAAAATTGTATTGGCATTTTGTCATTCGCATGATGCTGTCAATAATTGATGTATACATTTTGAAAGTATGAAAGATGCGTCATTAAGGAATTCAATCATGTTATCCAGCACATTAGTCAGTAAATTTGTCAGAGATAAAGAGTTCACATTGAACTCTACAGGTCATTCAACAAATCATGTCTCTTGCACTAAGCATGCCAATATTACCTTCAAGAGCAAAAATGAAGTCACATTTCACGTGAGGCTAGCTAATTCCTATCATAAGGTAGAAGTCAACAAGGGTTGTGGATTCAGTGAGGCATCTTGGATAACATCTATTTTTTGTAAATACACAGGATGCATAATTTTTTTTTTAATTTTATTGTGCTTTAGGTGAAAGCTTACACCTCAAGTTAATTTTTCATTCAAAAATTTATACACAAACTGTTTTGTGACATTGGTTGCAATCTACACAATGTGATAGCATGCTCCCCCTTTGCATCCTGAGTTCCCTGAGTCCATTTTTCCAGTTCCTGTTCCTTCTTGCCTTCTTGTTTTGCTTTTGGGCAGGAGTTGCCCATTTGGTCTTGTATGTTTGATTGAACTAAGAAGCATGTTCCTCGCATGTGTTATTTTTTGTTTTATAGGTCTATCTAATTTTGTTTGAAAAGTGGTCTTTGGGAGTGGTTTCAGTTATGAGTTAGCAGGGTGTCCAGGGGCTATACACTTGGCGGTTCCTACAGTCTCTGCCAGACAAATAAGTCTGGTTTTTTTCATGAATTTGAATTTTGTTCTACCATTTTTCTCCAATTCTGTCCAGGACTATCTGTTGTGATCCCTGTCAGAGCGGTCAGTAATGGTAGCTGGGCATCATATAGTACTTCTGGGCTCAGGCTAATGGACTCTCTGGTTCATGTGCTCCTTTGAGCTAATATTTTCCTTGTGTCTTTGGTTTTCTTTATTCGCCTTTGTTCCAGACTGAAAACACATCTTACAAAAACCTTTGGGACACAGCAAAAGCAATGCTTAGAGGTCAATTTATAGCAATAAACACACATATCAAAAAAAAAAAAAAAAGAAAAGAAACAGATGAAATCAAAACATTAACCCTATAACTTGAACAAATAGAAAGAGAACAGCAAAAGAAGCTCACAGTCAATAGAAGAAAGGAAGTAACAAAGATTAAAGCAGAACTAAATAAAATAGAGAACAGAAAAACAATAGAAAGACTCAACAAGATCAAACATTGGTTCTTTGAAAAGATCAACAAAATTGATAAATCATTGACCAAACTGACAAAAGAAAAACAGGAGAGGAAGCAAATAACCTGAATAAGAAATGAGACAGGTGATATCACAACAGACCCAACTGAAATAAAAAGGATCATAACAGAATACTATGAAAAATTATACTCCAACAAATTTGAAAACCTAAAGGAAATGGATACATTTCTAGAAACACACTACCTACCTAAATGAACAAAAACTAGGGTGGAAAAACTAAACAGACCCGGAACAAAATGAGAGATTGAAGAGGTAATAAAAAAAACTCTCAACAACAAAAAAAAGTCCTGGCCCAGATAACTTCACTGGAGAATCCTACCAAAGTTTCAGAGAAGACTTCACACCAATACTACTTAAGATATTTCAGAGCATAGAAAAGGAAGGCATACTCCCCAACTCATCCTATGAAGCCAGCATAACCTTGATACCAAAGTCAGGCAAAAACACCACAATAAAAGAAAACTATAGACAAATATCCCTCATGAACATAGACGCAAAGATTCTCAACAAAATTATAGCCAGTAGAATTCAACAGCATATCAAAAAAACAGTACATCATGACCAAGCGGGATTCATACCAGGTATGCAAGGATGGTTCAGCATCAGAAAATCAATCAGTGTAATCCACCACATAAATAAAAGAATCACATGGTCATCTCAATTGACCCAGAAAAAGCATTTAACAAAGTCCAAAACCCATTCCTGATAAAAAAAACTCTCGGCAAAATAGGAACAGAAGGGAATTCCCCAACATAATAAAAGGCATTTATACAAAACCAACAGCCAACATCATTCTAAACGGATAGAGACTGAAAGCATTCCCCTTCAGAACGGGAGCCAGACAAGGATGCCCTTTATCACCACTCATATTCACTATCGTGCTGGAAGTTCTAGCTAGAGCAATAAGGCAAGAAAAAGAAATAAAGGGCATCCAGATTGGTGAAGAAGAGGTAAAACTATCCCTATTCACAGATGATATGCTTCTATACATAGAAAATCTCAAAGAATCCACAAAAAACCTACTGGAACTAATATAAGGTTCAAGCAAAGTAGCAAGATACAAGATGAACATACAAAAATCAGTTGCATTCCTCTATACCAAAGAAGAGAACTCTGAAAGGGAAATCAGGAAATCAATACCATTTACAATAGCCCTCCCAAAAGATAAAATACTTAGTAATAAATCAAACCTGGGATGTAAAAGACCAATATGAAGAAAACTACAAAACACTACTGCAAGAAACCAAAAGAGACCTGTCTTAATTATCTAGTGCTGCTATAACAGAAATACCACAAGTGGATGGCTTTAACAAACAGAAATTTATTCTCTTACAGTCTAGGAGGCTAGAAGTCCGAATTCAGGGCATTAGCTCCTAGGGAAGTCTTTCTTCTTCTGTTGGTTCTGGGGGAAGGTCTTTGTCATTAATCTTCCTCTGGTCTAGGAGCTTCTCAGCATAGGAACCCCAAAGGATATGCTTCACCTCTGCTGCTTCTTTCTTGGTGGTATTGTCTGCTCAATTCTCTCTTTTATGTTTCACAAGAGATTGACTCAAGATACAACCTACTCCTGTAGATTGAATCCTGCCTTATTAACATAACTGCCTCTAATCCTGCTTCATTAACATCATAGAGGTTAGGATTTACACATAGGATAATCACATCAGATCACAAAATGGTGTACAACCACTTAATACTGGGATTCATGGTCTAGCCATGTTGATACACATTTTAGGGGGCCACAATTCAATCCATAACAAGACCTAAATAAATGGAAAAACATAGCATGCTCATGGATAGGAAGACTTAACATTGTGAAAATGTCGATTCTACCCAGAGTGATCTACAGATATAATGTAATCTCAATCAAATTCCAACAACATTCTTTAACAAGATGGAGAAACTGGTCACCACCTTTATATGGAAAGGAAAGAGGCCTTGGATAAGTAAAACATTGTTGAAGAAGAAGACCAAAGTGGGAGGCCTCACACTACCTGATCTTAGAAACTACTGTATAACCATGGTAGTCAGAACAGCCTGGTACTGGTACAATAACAGACACATAGACCAGTGAAACAGAATTGAGAACCCAGACATAAATCCACCCACCTACGGGCAGCTGATATTTGCCAAAGGGTCAAAGTCCATTAAATGAGGATAAGACAGTCTGTTTAATAACAAATGGTGCTAGCAAAACCAGATATCCATCTGTAAAAAAATTAAACAGGACTCATACCTCACACCATACACAAAAACTACCTCAAAATGGATCAAAGACATAAATATAAAACCTAAAATGATAATCGTCTTGGAAGAAAAAATAGGGCCAATGCTAGGGGCCCTAATATATGGCATAAATAGAATTCGAACCATAACTAGCAATGCACAAACACCAGAAGATAAACTAGCTACCTGGGAGCTCCTAAAAATTAAACCTTACGCTCATTAAGGCTTCACCAAAATAGTAAAAAGAGAACCTACAGACTGGGAAAAAATTTTAGGCTATGGCTTATCCAACAAGGGTCTAATCTCTAAAATCTTTAGAATACTTCAACCCCTCAACAACAAAAAGACAAATAATCCAATTTAAAAATGAGCAAAGGATAGAAACAAACCCTTCACCAAAGAAGACGTTCAGTCGGCTAATAGACATACAAGGAAATTCTCGAGATCATTAGCCATTAGAGAAATGCAAATCAAAATTACAATGAGATACCATCTCACCCCAACATTATTGGCACTATTCAAAAAGAACTGAAAATAATAAATGTTGGAGAGGTTGCAGGGAGATTGGAACTCTTATGCACTGCTGGTGGAAATGTAGAATGGAACAAACACTATGGAAAACAATATAGTGCTTCCTTAAAAAGCTAGAAATAGAAATACCATACTCTCCAGCAATCCCCCTTCTAGAAATATATCCTAGAGAAATAAGAGATATCTCACAAATAGACATATGGACACCCATGTTTACTGCAGCATTATTCACAATTGCAAAAAGAGGGAAACAACGTAAGTGCAATCAATAGATGAATGGATGAACAAATTATGGTACATACACACGGTGGAATACTATGCAACAATAAAGAATTATGATAAAATCATGAAACATCTCACAACACAGATGAATCTGAGGGCATTATGTTGAGTGAAATAAGGCAATCACAAAAAGACAAATATTGAATGAGATCACTGTTATAGAAACTCAAGAAAAGGTTTGTTGCTGTTAGGTGCTGTCAAGTTGATTCCAACTCATAGTGACCCTATGTATAACAGAATAAAACATTGTCTGCTCCTGCACCATTGTCATAATCATTGTTATGCTTGAGCCCATTGTTGCAGCCACTGTGTGAATCCATCTCGTCTTCTTTTTTGCTGACCCTCTACTTTGCCAAGTATGATGTCTTTCTCCAGGGACTGGTCCCTCCTGATAACATGTCCAAATACATGAGACGAAATCTCATCATCTTTGCTGCTAAGGAGCATTCTGGCTGTACTTCTTCCAAGACAGATTTGTTTCTTCTTCTGGAAGTCCATGGTAGATTCAATATTCTTCCCCAACACCAGAATTCAAAGGCGTCAATTCTTCTTCAGTCTTCCTTATTCTTTGCCCAGCTTTCACATGCATATGAGGCGATTGAAAACACCATGGTTTGGGTCAGGAGCACCTTAGTCCTCAAAGTGACGTCTTTGCTTTTTAACACTTTAGAGAGGTCTTTTACAGCAGATTTGCCCAATGCAATGCATCGTTTGATTTCTTCTCTGCTGCTTCCATGGGCATTGATTGTGGATTCAAGTAAAATGAAATCCTTGACAACTTCAATATTTTCTTTGTTTATCATTGGTTCAGAAAAGGTTTCTTGTTGTTGTTAGCTGCTGTTGAGTCAGTTCCAACTCATAGGGACCCTAAGTACAACAGAATGAAACACTGTCCTGTCCTGTGCCATCCTCATGATTGTTGTCATGCTTGATCCCATTGCTGCAGCCACTGTGTCAATCCATCTCGTTGAGGGTCTTCCTTTTTTTTGCTGACCCTCTAGTTACCAAGCATGTTGTCCTTCTCCAGGGACTGAAAAAAACAAACTTTGATGGTTACAGAGCAGAGAGGGGATGGTAGGGAAATCACTAACTAGATAGTAGACAAGTGTCAATTTTGTTGAAGGAGAAGACAATACACCATATAGGGGAGGCCAGTACAACTTGACGAAGGCAAAGTCATAGAAGCTTCCTAGACACATCCAAACAATTTGAGGGTCCAAGTTGCTGGGGCTGAGGGCTGGGAACCATGGTCTTAGGAGACATCTAGGTCATTTGCCATAGCATAGTTCATAAGGAGAATATTCTATGTCCTACTTTGGTGAGTAGCGTCTGGGGTCTTAAAAACTTACGAGTAGTTGTCTAAGATACATCTATTGATCCCATCCCATCCAGAGCAAAGGAGAATGAAAAAAATGAGAAACACAAGGAAAATATTAATCCAAAGGACTAATGGACCACATGAACCAGAGTCTCCACTAGTCTGAGTCCAAAAGAACTAGGTGGTGACTAGCTACCACTGACTGATCTGACAGGGATCACAATAGAGGGTCCTGGACAGAGCGGGAGAAAAATGTAGAACAAAACTCAAATTCACAAAAAAACACCAGACTTATTGGTCTGACAGAGACTAGAGGAACCGCCCAGACTCTGGCTCCTGGATAACCTGCTAACTCAGAACTGAATCCACTCCCAAAGCCCACCTTTCAGTCAGAGATTAGACAGACCTACGAAGCAAAAGGCAACAGATGTGACGAACGTGCTTCTTAGTTCAATCAAGTGTATGAGATCAAACAGGCAACTCCTGCCCAAAGGCAAGATGAGAAGGCAGGAATGGGTAGGAAAACTGGATGAGAGGTTCCGGCAAGATGGCGCTCTAGGCAGAAGCACCACGCCATCCCTCCACAGCAAAGATCCGAAAAACTAAGCCAAACAGAGAATGCAACAATCCTGAAACCCTAGAA